>NW_023505424.1:405000-635481 GCF_004664715.2 Peromyscus leucopus | reverse complement strand
GAGATTTGCAGTGGTCCCAGACCTATCTGTGGGGAGCCAGGAGGTTCCTCCTTTCCTGGTTACAGCTGCCAATCAAGTCAACAATAAATGTCTATCATGTGCCAGGCATCAGAAGTACCAAAATGCATTAGACAAATCCCCATTGCCATTCACAGATGAAGAGACGCATTCTCAAGCTTGATTCTCAGGTAAACCATCACTGCTTGTGAGCTGCGTCACAAATAACTTAATATTTATTAGTGATAGGAGCTGCCAAAGATTTGAAATGTCTGACATGAGAATAGATACATCCGTCCTCGCTTATATTCTTACACAGCTGAATTAGTGGTACCCTCCTGAGTGTCAATTGTCCTGTGCCCCCAAGTGAGAAAGACCGGGAATGTTGTGCCCAGTGAGGACCTTCACTGACTCCATGGGACAGAGCCACCTTTTGAAGAAAAAAAAAAATGAAGCCAGGCAGCAGTGGCACATGCCTTTAATCCCAGCACTTGGGAGGCAGAGACAAACAGATCTCTATGAGTTTGAGGCCAGCCTGGTCTACAGAGTGAGCTCCAGGACAGGCACCAAAACTACACAGAGAAACCCTGTCTCAACAAACCAAAAAAAAAAGAAAAAAGTGAAGAGCATCCTCATCCTTTCTCACAGAGAAGGAGCTAATGCCTCAGACTCCCTTTCTAGAAAGAAGCAGAAGGAACCATTGTCCTTTGACTGTGGGGAGCCTTTGTTCATTTGGTTTTTGACTTTGTTTTGTTTTAAGGAAAAGAGCAGTATAGTATGGGTGTCACATCGATGGTGATATGTATATTACTATGACTTTACTACTTTATATCTCATGGGTCAATCAGGTGACGTGCAAAGCTGGCCTCCTCAATATGTGTATTTGTTTAGCGCTTTAAGCTTACAGAGTACTTTCACATTCATTGACGTGGATGGCATTATGGTTTGGATAGGAAGTGTCTCTAAGACTCCAGTATTAAATGCTTGATCCATTGTCTCAATGTTCAGAAGAGAGTCCTTGGGAGGTGACTGGATCATATGGCACTAAACTCATCAGTGGATTAATTCATTGAAGAGTTCACAATTGAATGAGCTGTGGGGGAGGGGAAGACTTGGTTAAACAAAGTGGGTCATTGAGAGTAGCTCCTGAAACAGTTTATCTTGTCTTTGGATCTCTTCACATACAAGCTCCCTCTCCTGTGATCCTGGTGGCCATAAAGTGAGTAGCTTGGTTCCACCATGGTGCCTTGCTTCACCACATCCCAGGAACAATAGAGTCAGGCGACTGAGGATGAGAAGTTCAGTTAAGTTCAACCCTCTCGCCTTTTCATTGTTTCAGGTGTTTTGCTATAGCAGTAAAAAGCTGACTAACATAAAGCGGCTCAAGTCACTTTAAAGTTGTCTTGCTCCAAACCCATATCAGGTGAGTGATAGAGCCGAGGTTCAAATCTGGTCTTCTGTTTCCACGCTGTGCTCTTCATAATATGCCTTGAGGAACAAGGATGCAACTGTATCTTCAGTGTTGACGTCTAAAGGCAACGTGACCCACCCCACACTATTGGACAGGACATCTCACGGTTCGCAATGCTTGTTTCTTAGTAGTGGAGATGCATCAGCCTTCCCTGGTCCAGCCGCTTGAGATCTAGCAAGGCAGTTTCCTGCAGAATTTCTTCCACTTTGGATCTACAGATCCCACCACCCCTTACACATGCCTGTGATTACTCAAGTCTGGACAGAAGGCAATGACTCCATTTGGAACTTTAATAGGCCACCCAGGCAGGCATGGTGGCACATACTTATAATCCAGAACTGGGCAGGCAGAGAAAGGAGGACTGAAAGTTTAAGGCTAGCCTAGGCTACATAGTGATGCCTTTTACAAACAAACAAAAACTCAGAAAAGCATAAGCCCAAAGCAGTGACTCCCAGGATTTCATAGCACTAAATCACCACTGTGAGAATACCAGAGCTCCCAGTAGCCGCCATGTAGGTGGTGAGGTTGACATCTGTGGCTTAGGTCAGGAAATCTTATAAAGAATAGGGAAGAAATGCACACACACACACACAACACACACACACACACACACACACACCTGTAGCCGTACACATCTAATTCTGTGTCTAAGATGTTCCACCCAGGAAGTCATTTTGACAAGTGAGACCGTGGCGTCCAAGCCGTATCCAGAATCACTTCACCACTCACCATATGTCATTTAAAAGACGTCTCACTTTGCAGCGAAAGCACTTCGTATCCAAGTGCTTACTGAACATCAAAATGAATGGCACTTAAAGGATGAATTGCAGCACTCCTACAGTCCAAGAAATGAAACTTGGGCTTTGTTCATGCTGAGTCTTAGTGCAAAGCTGGAATTCCGGCCTGTGTTTGCAGATGTCTGGTGAACTGCTCGGTCAGCTTGCCTGGACAAACAAGCCGGCATCCTTCCGTATTTCCCCCAGTGCTGGTCTTGTCAACACAGGGACCCGTGAAAGTGAGTCTAAATCTCGGGCTTCCTCGGTTCCCTGAACACAAAGAGCAAGACAAAATAGTCAGATAACAGATGACGAAAATGTGGTTATTGGGTGGCGGGGGGGGGGAGGGCAGGGAGGGGCTTCCCATGGATTTTTTTTTTCATCATTACACAAATGAAAAATAATAGAGATGTGTGTGAAAAAGTACAGAGGGCAAGGGTTATGCATGCATGTAGAAGGAAGGGATATTTAATTATCCAGAACTATCTACCCTAACATCTGGTGGCAGGGCTTTTGTCTCTCTTTTGTGTGTTTGTTTCGTGTCCCGTCTCAGGATTATCTGAAATTGCACTGACTTTGGGGCTCACATGGGACTGGAATCCCCACAGGCAGGAGCCAGTGTGCCACTGAAGTTTGCCTACCCTTGACAAGCAAAGAGGGACAGCATGACCCCTGTTATCTGTGTTTCTTTTATCTAGAGTCCCCGACACATTTTGTGTGTGTTAGGAAACTGTCGACAGCACAAAGATACACACATTGGCAAATCAGGGTTTTAGCGCTCTGCAAAATACAAAGGAGCCGCATTAAGCACTGTTTGAAGAGCTCTAGTGACCCAGAATGGTTTCTATTCCAGGAGTGCCTTAGCCCTGGGTAGCACAGGTCTCCTGTCTTCTCAAGAATCAGAGCTGACCAGGGTCAACCCAGAGCAGCTCATGAAGCGCTGCTCACTTTTAGATCCCTCCCAAGCCACTCTGTCTCCGCCATATTGCCCACGGGTCTGGTAAGCAACGCCATTATCCCTCGTCCTACAGACTCTCCTTCACATGGGAAACCAGCGGCTAGTGCTGCGGAGCAGGTCAGCGTGAAGGCTAACCCTGCACAGCTCATCCCGGCCATGCTGGCCGCATCACTAAAAGCCATGGATTTCGTTGGTCCTGCTCCCTTGGCTGTCTTAAAGTTGGAGGGAAAACCTGATAAAGCAAGTTAGTATCCCCTGCTGGTTTTTCCGACTCCAGCTGAAACTGTCCTAAGACACACTTATTTTTACAAACTGTTTTTAAACAAACACATTAACAAAAACTGCAGGGATCTCAGTTAGCACCTAAGAGATGATTAATCATTTGGACATTACCCATTGTCTTTACCCATTGTCCTTCTCCCATAAGATAGACTCCAGGGAATGTCCAGGCCCAGGATTGAAATGAGTTTGGGTACCCATAATACCCAGAGGGTTGCAAGGCTTTGATGATGAGTGGCTTCCCCATACCTGCTATATCAATTCTGTATGAAACTTAGTCCCACAAGCATGGCATCTGCACTTCCAAAATGTATACTTCCAGAGCTCCGTGAAGGGGGAGAGAGGCAGAGATGCTATGCCATAGTGGCTTAGCTCCTTCAGGTTATAGAGGGGCAGGGACCCACAGGCCCGTCCCATGACTGGCTTCACTTCCAGCTCAATTCCCAAAGTAAGAAAGTCACTGTGGATTGGCATCTGTTCTGGGTCTGACGGCGGGCAGGTGTTTGGGGCTTCTGGGTTCCTCATTGAGATGCAAAGGAAAAGATTCCACTCCTGTCTCCTGTCATACTCTGGGCGTCTTTGTGATCTTCCCAAAAGTAACAGATAGTTACGGGCCTGGGAGACAAAGCCAGGCCAAGAAGCAGAGCAGGCACACCCAAAGGCCTCTAGGTCACACCCCTCTTCTCCAACAGAGAAATAATAGCTACAATAGCTCTCCAGTTTCTTTCTAAGTTTTAGTTATTGTATTTTATGTGTTGGGAATCTATAAGCACACACACAAGCTCCTGCGCCTTCAGAGGCCAGAGGTGCCGAATCTCCCTGGAGCTGGCTTTATAGTCAGTTGTGGGCCACCTGACCTGGGTCCTGGAACTGAACTTGGGTCCAGTGGGAACAACATGGGCTCTTAACCACTGAGCCACCTCTCCAAGCCCCTTAGTTTCATTTAGCCCCACTTTTCATTCGCCTCGCTAGTACTCTGAGGGAGCTGGTAGGAGTCGACTTGCACAAGTCCATGGCGACTTCAGTGTGGATGGAAGCAGTGTCCCATGAGGTACCTGTGCCTGGCCAACGGGAACATGAGAGCTTCCACAGTTTGGTGAGCCATCTGATAAAAGCCGACCTTCTCCAGGAAGCACCGTGACTTCCCTGTACCTTCCTCTCTCTTTTCCTTCAGGAGGAGAGGACAATCCCGTGTGGGCTTTGAGGACAAGGGATGCTCCATCTAGAGTCCAGTCTTTCTCTCCTGAATCATTCCTTCATCACATGTGACGTTGGCACGTTGTCCACCAGGAAGAGGTAGTGCAACGTGGACATCCGGAAATGACACAGGAGGACGAGAGGTGGCGAAGGCATCGGGGTGCAGCTGGCGATAACCCCAGGCTCTTGAACACGAGGGTCCCCTACATGGCTCTCCCAGCATCCAGCCTCCTGCCTAGTGCTGTGGCTGATAAACTAAGACCCAGCCAAAAGCCCTCAGAATATAATTCCTCTGCTCTTCTCTCAAACACGATTCCGAAGAAAGTAGATGTCACCCCAGCCAGTCATTATCCAGAATCCACCCCACAGAGCACGAATAAGCTGATGCAACCCACAGCCTGTGGCACAGTTAGCAGGCTCCTAAAGTGTGGCCGAGGGTGACATGTTGCCCTGCTGCTCTGAAAAGCCTTCTGCCACTAACGAAGAATCATTATGATAACAGGAAGGCACCGGAAGCTAAGCACAGTATTGGCAGGAAAGAACTCTCTTTCTCGACCCTTCATGAAAAAACAACAGGGCTTTTAACCCTCCAGTGTCCTGCTAATTTCCTAAGCAATGCCTAGCTTAGGGTTCCTCTTCAGTCAGGCACCCAGGGAGGTTAGAGCAGAGCTCAGCCAGACGGTGTCTGTCGGGTTATGCCAGAGACGGTGCCTGGGAGTGTCACCAAGTGGTCTCAGTTGCCCATGACAGCTGGATGGGCAACCCACGGCACTAAGGGATTCTGTGACTAATTCTCTGCTTTTTGTTGCCGACTCGTTTTTCTTTGTTTTTCATTCCAGCTGCGTCAATCAATCAATTTAATTGGTTAATAAGAAATGTCCGTTGAAAAAACCACAAAGTGCCGAGTCCTGCACTAAAGTTGATTCAAATGAAGGTGAGGGGAAATACCTTCTTACAAGCATCTGAAAAAGACCATAAACAAAGGACCAAGACAAGACAACAGGCAGGCAGGCGTGAGCGAGAGTGGCACACAGCAGGTGCTGTGAGGTGCAGAGCTGGGACGGGCTGGTGTGTGTGAGCAGGCCGGGAGAATGAAAGGTGGGCACGGATGTGGGGGTGGCCTAGGCTGAGGGGTTCCGGCATGTGAGGGATGATATGGCTGCATTTATATTTTGGAAGGTCTTTCAGAACATGCACTGCGGTGTGGAGAATACATTGAAAGGGGCAAGAGGCGGGCGGCGGGCGGGGGCAGGAAGGGGAAGGGTTGGAGCAGAGACAGGGACATCTGAGCGAGGGCAGGGGAAGGGGGGTTAACCTGAGGGCTCTTCAGATGGGCGAGAGAATTAGGGGTTGAGCGTGGTACAGCGGCGGGACATCCATGTGAGTGCTCAATGACCTGCCGGGCCCTGCTACTGCAAGTGGCCTATATGAAAAACTTTGGAAATTTCATAGTAACTATAAGCTGGAAACTGAGGCCCAGAGAGGTTCAATAATTTGGCCCAGTCACACAGCTGGTAAGTGGCCGAGTCGGAATTTGCATTCAAACTCCTGGGTTTCAAATTCCATACTTTTAGCCCTCAATTTCCTGCTCTTGCCCGTGTTTCTCTGCACTTACCTGTTCACCTGCCTATACACGCAAGTTTTAATTCCCCCGCCACGGTGTACCAGTAAATCTTTAACCATGTTGAGACAGGGTCTTGCTTTGTAGCCCAGGCTAGCCTTGTACCTATGTCACACAGGTGGCCTCTAAACTCATGGTAATTATCCTGCCTCAGTTCATGAGGGCTAGGATTGCAGCTGTGCTGCCACACCTGGTGATGTTCAACAATTGGCTGTAGCATGTAACCAACCGTCTTATTAAATAAAGAAACACAGAACCAATGCAAAGAAGAAAGCCAAAGAGATCAGCTAAGAGCTACCTGTCTGCTTGCAGCTAGCCTCTTCAGCAAAAGAGAGACCTACTTCCTGTGTGTTTGTTCTTTATATAGACTTTCTGTTCTGCCTTCTCATGGTTGTAAAACCCAACCACATGACTGCCTCATCACGGCCTGTCTATACAGACCTCAGGTCTTCTACGGTTGGTATTGAGATTAAAGGTGTGTGTCTCCAATGCTGGCTGTATCCTTGACCACACCAGAGATCTACCTAGCTCTTGCCTACCCAAGTGCTGGGATTAAAAAGAGTGCACCACCACCGCCCAGCTTTCGCTATGGCTTGCTAACAGCTCTGACCCCCGGGGGCAACTTTATTTATTAACCTACAAATAAAATCACATTTCAGTGCAAATAAAATATCACATAATTGGCCCTCTGATAGACAGAAGCCTGATTTTCAGCCCCTGCCAATCAATCACCATGATGTCAATACTCCCAGTGAAACCAATTACAAGCTGTGAACATGATGGCACAGAACACAAATATACACAGTCAACTTGTGAGCCTGTAGGAGTTGGCTCCAGCACACCCCTTGCCACATCTATTCCTGTTACCAGCAATGGTTTTGTTCATTCAGTACAGAGCACTTTGGACCATCCGCCAACCTCCACCTGGTTTTCTTGTGGCTCTGTAAAATGTCACTAAAAGTCCACATTCATGTTCCTATCATCTACTTCCTGGAGAAGTCCTCAAAAGACCACCATCCACACATGCAATCAACAAGAGTGTTTATTATCTCAAGAAAGCTTTTAGCATGCTGGGGCCAGCCATCCACACAAAAGCAAACTATGATAACCCCGAGAGGAGCTAGCAGGTTTCCTTTTAAGCACAGCCCAAGGGGAAGTCCTAAAGGAGTAAGGTCATTTTAGATATGATTGGCTTAAGCAAGTGACGATCATATTAGTATGTTCTAATTGGCCAGGGCTAGTAGGATTGCCTAAGGCTACAGTTTTCCACTTTGGGGCAGGCCTGGACAAGTCCAGGCTTTTGTCCTTATTTGGTTATCGCCTTGAGCTGATAGTGCTGATTGTGGCTCCAGCCTGGTCTGATTTTCACGTACCAGGCTTCTTGTCCTTGCTGTCCCTTGATGCTCACCAGGCTTTCACCACCTGCTGAGTCCTTCTTCTCTTCCATTTTGTTCCCAGCTCTTCATGGGCTCTGACTACTCCTGTGATTCAACATCTCTACCACCTAAGTAAGCAGTGTTCCTTCAGTGGGAGCCCAGAGGTATCCTCTAGCCCAGTCTAACTCCAGGTCTCATCACAGTCCTTGGGAAAGTGTCTACCCACTTGTGTGTTTGTATCTCCTGGCCAGGGCAGACACCCACTCTTAACCAGGAGGCTTGCCCCTCCTGAAAGGCTTGGAGGTCTCTAAATTTAGGCATGAACTGAAGAGACACCCTCAAGGAATTTGTAAGAGACAGCTGGAGGTGGGAGACAGCTCAGTAGCCCAGACCCTGTTTCTTCCTTCTAACTCCTAATTAAAGACTGGGTGGCTTTTCCCCTAGACGTTCTTACTTTCCCTTTGTGCATCCATGCATGACATGTAAAAACCCAGCCAGTGAGCATGACTTGTAAGTGACATCTTCTTGGTAATTAAGTACTGTGTATGGTGCTGCCACATAAACTGTACACACCATGGAAGAATGACCAGTTTTCCATGCTCACAACTGAAGGTTAATACTTCCCATTGGCGCCTCTGTAAACCTCCATGGTGTTATGGAATAATCTTTTTGTACACTGTGAAGATGTGTCTTTGCCAAGGCACCCTTTCTGATTTTTTTAAAAAAAAAAAAAGAGCTGACTGGACAACAGCTAGGCAGGAAGAAGTTAGAAGGGAGAGCCAACTGAAGAGGATGCTTGAAGAAGAGGAGGGTGGAGTCACAGCTGAGGGAAGAGGATAAGAGGGTGTGATCCAACAAAGTAGAAAAGGTAACAAGCTATGAGCCATGTGCAGCACATTAAATTAATAAATATGGGTTAACTTAAGTTGTAAGAGCCCATTAGTAACAAGCCTAAGCTACGGGCCAAAGCATTTATAATTAATAAGTCTCTGTGGGTTATATTTGGGAGCTGGCTGAGGACAGAAAAGTCCATCTACACATGGTCATTCTGAATCTATGGCACTTGGAAGCATTTATGATCACCAGTCAGGGTATTTCCTTTTTTTTTTTTTTTTTTTTTTTTTTTTTTTTTTTTTTTTGGTTTTTCGAGACAGGGTTTCTCTGTGTAGCTTTGCGCCTTTCCTGGGACTCACTTGGTAGTCCAGGCTGGCCTCGAACTCACAGAGATTCCACTGGCTCTGCCTCCCGAGTGCTGGGATTAAAGGCGTGCGCCACCACCGCCCGGCGGTATTTCCTTTTTAAGCCTTTCTATTGAAGTTATGATTGGCAGGTGTAAAACTGACTGCATTAATATATATAATACGGAATGAATTTGGATATCTTTCCCCATGAAACAATCACCACCAGCCACCAAAAATAACTGTTTTCTCTGAGGAGCCTGTAACCAACACCCATGGTGATGGGCACTGGTGGCCCTTCTCCACTAACCAAGAACAACATGACTTAGTGAGTTAAAAGCAATTTGGAGGTCTAGGACAAATATTAGGAGACTAGTGCATGGCCGAGGGTAGGGTGGGGGCCGGGTGGCAGCCCTGTTGAGTTGCAGACATGTTGCTGCTGACATCTGGGCTGTTGATGCTCTCCCTTCAGACCAGACGGTTTGAGTGTCAGCAGATACCTGAAGCACAGCCACCCAGGGAAGTTTCCTCTCTGCCTTCAGGAATGTAATGCTCAGCTGCTGCCTGGTCCACCCACCTCTGCCAAGAGCCAGGGCTAGCTGAGTTGGTGGTACACATCACTAATCCCAGTATTCATGAGGCACAGGCAGGTGGATCTCTGTGAGTTCCAGGCCAGAGAGAGAGAGAGCTACCTAGTGAGACCTATCTTTTTTTTTGGGGGGGGGTGGAGGGAGGCATTTCAAGACAGGATTTCTCTGTCATAACACAGCATAACAGCTCTGGCTGTCCTGGAACTCACTTTGGTAGACCAGGCTGGCTTTGAACTCACAGAGATCACCTGCCTCTGCCGCCCTGTCTTAAAAAAGAAAAAAAAGGACCAGGGCTGTGAGAACCCCCATCGTGAGGTCGGGCATGGTCTGCTCTTCACTCAACTGTTTGCTCCATCTCCTTCCTGAAGCTCCCTTCCAACTGCTCAGACAACTGTGGCTCACTTCCATTTTGAAAGCACCAGTTGTAATCCTGTCACGGTAAAACTAAAGGTGCCAAATCTTTCTAAGGCTGTCTATTGGAGAATTCCAAAGAATGAATCTTGTGCTTATCTGATTATAGTTGGCGCCAATCCTCTGAGCTCCCAAGGCACAGAACCTGGCTTAATTTGCAAAACATTGAAAACAAAGGTACGTAAGCAACATGGCTGAATAGAACGTCAAAGTTACAGACTATGATGTAAACCGTCAGAAGGCGAAAGGTTAAAAGTAGCGCTACATGGGTGTGGGAGTGGGATGGGTTACTCAATCCTAAGTAGCAAAGGGGTGACAAATTAATTCTTAATCTGCTATATGACCCGGTTGCTATTATTATTATTATTATTTATTATTATTATTATTATTGTGTGTGCTCTATGTGTGTGCAGGCGCACATGTACCAGGGCATATGTGTGGAGGTCAGAGGACAACTTTCAGGATCTGGGGTGCAAAACTCAAGTCATCAGGCTTATATGTGTTTTTACCCTTAAGCACCTTACCAGCCATGTCACTGTTAGGAAGTAGGTGCTGACTTGGATATAGTACACTGCTACCAAGATCCATCTAAAAAAACAAAAGGAAGTAAGGATTGTCACTACCCAGGCAGAGTGACAGACGTGCCGGGATTCGGGTGAAGGCTCGAGAGGATGGAGAGCTGCAGTTCTTGCCAGGCAGTAGTGGCACACACCTTTAATTCCAGCACTCGGGAGGTGGATCTCTGAGATCAAGGCCTGCCTGGTCTACAGAGTGAGTTCTAGGACAGCCAGGGCTACACAGAGAAACCCTGTCTCAAAAAGAGAGAGAGAAAAAACTGCAGCTACTAAGTAGGGCAGTGACCAATAGCAAATCTCTACCAGAGAAGCCCAAGGGCCCATGGTAGAGACTGGTCAAGGCCCTTCCCCAAAGAGCAAACATGAGACAGGGGTGTGTGCACGTGTGACTGCTGGAATGCACGCGAGTGTGTATGTCTCTGTGTGTATGAGCATCTACGTTTAATAGCTATAGAAGTACATGCCGGGTGTGGGACAAATGAGGACAGAAAACTGCCCTGATGGGTTTAAACTGGAAATGTCAGGTGGAACCAACGCAACCCACATGAGTAACTGGAGAGACACTGGCTACTTACAGCAGAGCTGGAAATGCATCTTCGTAAAAAATTAATTAATTAATTAATTAATTAATTTAAAAAAATAAAAAAGGCAGGAAAGCCACCAGCATCCACCCATTTAAAGAGGATACACTGGACCTTGGAAGCTAAAACCAGAGCTGAAAGTGTGATGCAGTCACTCGGAGACGGAACTCATAAACAAAATAAGAGTGGTCTGTGCAGAGGAGAAACATTTAATTAGCCAGCAGCGATGAGAGATCTGATTTCAGCCTTGCAGCCACAGGGCCCCCGTGAGGAAGTACAGATAGCTCAGCCTTTCAGGAGAGAGGCCAGAAGGGACCCTCCGGCTTCCCATTTCCTGGTATAAGGTGTCCAGCAGCCTGAAGTACAAACAGCCCTGCCTGTGAGGGCTATAGGCACCCCTCAAGCTATGAAATCTTTCCTCTCGCCCCTGGCAGACATTGATTCTGCAATAGGTCACCCTAGTGGATTGAACAGTCACCGATGAAAGCAATCTCTTTCAACGAAAAGCCATCTCTCCAACAAGTGTTGCCACAGTGGTCCCTGAGGAGCTGAGTGCTGGCTGGACAGGCCTGGGAGTATACAAGGTTCTGTGGGGGTAAGGTCAGCACTCACACGTCCAAGACAAGCAAGCAGTCTATAATTTCCTAACCCAGGGAGGAGACAGGCTGAGTGCCAACCATATAACTTCCCGAAAAGCACAGCTGGCAAGCACACCCACACCGTTAGACTGCAACTCCCTGAACTAATTAAAAGGTAGAGGCAGGAGAATGTCCGGATTGCTACATAAGCATCTCCTGGGAAAATACGTTCCTGGTTTTGCAAACCCAGGGCTCCTGAGTATACTTCCAGGGTGCAGTCCGGTGATTACAGTGTTGAATTAAATGTATATAGAGATATGGGGGAGGTTGTTGAGGTAGGGTGGGAGGTGGGGATTGGATAAGAACTCAGGCAGAGAGAAACGGCTGGGATAGAAAGAGCCTATGTAGGAACAATGGGCAAAGATCTCAAATTGCATCCCAGGGGAATTAGTGTGGCCAGCAGGGAAAAACAACCCTCCCGCCCAAGGGGGATGTTAGAGCAGTTCTCTGGGAGGCGTTTTTTCCTCTCTTTCTTTCTAAGTTTAACACATTATTGTTTTCACTCAACCCAGCCTGGGACAGAAGAATGGACCAAATCAGTACCAAGAGTTTGTGCTGCTTTGTGAGTCTATGAAAAGAAAACTTGTAAATTCTTTTCCGTGAAACGACACCCTGTCAGGTTGGGAGAATTCCCCTGCTCTGCCAGACCTGAAGCACACACGTTTCTCAGGTTGGAGGTTTTCGGAGGGGGAGTCCACGGGCAGGCTGCCCTCGCTTCTGTCCAGCTTGTAGGTCACTGGGGGAGTTACCCCATGAGGGTGTTGGGTCCATGGCTGAGCTTCAGGGTGTCAAATAGAAACTCTGGCACCAAGAGGGAGGACAAAAAGTATACCCTTTCCTGCAGCCGGGGGTGGCGGGAGTGGGGGTGTGGGGTGGGGGTGGGATGGAGGGGTGGGAGTGGGGGGGGTGGGGGTGGCAGCTGGACTTATCCTGAGACAGTGATGGGTCACACTGATAGGCTTAGGAAAGGAAGAAAGGTTTCAGTAAGATCCTGGATGCTCATCTGTCCCTTGTTCCAGATCCACAGAGACTCTATCCTAAGTCTTTGTCCATTAAGAGTTTTAGGTTGAAATATGAAGAAAACCCTTTGAAGCATCTAATGGAAGAGCTGTGACTTTGGTAGGAGGCTTGCCCTATTCCAGGTAGAGACAGTCAGAAGGGAAGGGGGGCATTGGAAATGGTAGAGGCAGGTGGTGGCTGACACACACTGGCTCTGATCCTGGTCTCTGGCAAACTTGAATCACTTGTTACAAAAACTTGCATTAGGCTCTCTCCTGGACTCTGTCTGGAGCCAAGCCACACTTTCACTGGGCTCCAGTGACTACCAGGAGGGAACCCAGAGTCAAAACATTTTTTGGTTACCACTCTCTGGTCTCTTGTGTGAACTCCAGACATGGAAGAGTTAACTGTATAGGATGGAATTGAACCAGCTACATCCTCATGAGCTTGCAAAGAAGGAAAAATCACTAGTGGCCAAAGGGCTATCAATTTAAGCCAAATTTCCGTTTGATAGGTAAATACCAGGGAATTGTGTAGAGGAAGACAGTGAAATATGAGGTGTACCCTCCCTCACTCCAACTTTAGGGAATTACCTTGGAAATAATGATGAATTGGGGTTCAGGGACCAGTGATAACAGCAGAAGGAACACATCTGGGTGCCCCCATCGCTGGCTCTATGCCGATGGGATCCTCTCTTTATACCTCATACCCGTGCAGGCTCTCAGCAGAAGCTGTAAGGCACTTCCAAGCTTCCATATGGAATTAACCTGATGACCACTGTGTTATACTTTAGCACAGGATGAGAAGTCAAGCCTCTTTATTCCAATTTCTCGTCTTCATCTCCAGTACCAGCAACAGTAACAATGTTTTATTCATCATGTACTACTATTATCCTCATATTGTGGCTCATTTTATCCTTATGATATAATCTTGTGAAAGTGATCCTATTATTTTATTAGTTACCTTGGTGAGAAAAACTGAAAAGTGATGAAACAGAATTGAAAGAAGATATAGAAATTAATGGATTTTTAAAAATGTTTTATTTCATTATTTTTATTAATAATTTTTATTTTTATGTGTGAGTGTTCTGGCTGCAGGCATGGTCTATGCACCATGTTTGTGTGTGGTACCCGAGGATTCAGAACAGCCACATGGGATCCCCTGTAACTAGCGATTATGACGCACTTCTGTGTGTGCTGGGAACTGAATCCACCATCAAGGCGCTTAACCTCTGAGACGTTGCTCTAGCCCTTAGATGGCTTTTTTGAGGTCATACAAGCAATACACATTTTGAAGCACATCCCAAAGTCACTTTGGATTTCCCATCTAAGTATTAGCAGGCCCGACCCCGCCTGGGCTCCGAGATCAGGTGAGATGCAGAGCCTTCAGGGTGGGGTGGCAGAAGACTGTATTCTTCACATGTGAGGAATGGAGGGAACTACCAAGAGAAGTGAAACTTCATAGAGTAAGTCGGCACGTGAAATCATCACACCTGGAGAATTCATCCGCACCACTGTCTGGGAACCAAGAGTTCTGGTTTCTATTAAGATCACCTCATCTGCAAATCTAAGACAGGCCCCGTAATTCCTCCATATCCCTCTCTCCTTCCCCAGCGGAACAGTGAAGCAAACCAGACCTCCTAGATAAACTTGGAACAGGTAAAGTGCCCTGAAGCCACTAAGAAAGGAAGGCCAGACCGTCTGTGTAGATTTCTAAACTGTGTGGTGGAATGGCTACGCAGAGACTCACGGACATTTAGACATCAGGCACCCCACATCGGAACACGAGTTCCATAGAGTTTTTGCTGTTAGGCGAAGACTTCACCCAACAGGAGAATCTTTCCAGCCACAGTCCTGAGATGGTTCTGGGGCCTTTGAAAGCCAGAGAGCTCTTCAGATCACCAGTAAGCCTCTTCTCCTCATCAGTGCTCCCTCTCAGTGCAACTCCCCAAGGCTGCTCCTTCCTTGCCCTGGGGATCATTTCTTTTCCTCCCACCAACAGATTGGCTACCGCCCTCTGGTGAGCCTCCATGAATCATAGCCTACTTCTGCATGGCAGTCCTCAACATGAGACAAGTTGTTGGGCCTCTATTAAGCAGGCTCTCACCTCCTTCAGGTATTTGCCACTCTATTCCTGTGGCCCTCGTCATTCTTATCATCTTTCTCTGAATGCTCTTGGGTCAAATGTTTTTGAAATGCCTAGCCTTCCACTGGCTCCATCGGTATTTACTAAGTGTCTCCCAGGAAGCTAGACCCTGAGAAAGTCACAGCAAACACTCTTTTTTGAGGAGCCTACTCTCCTGAGGTAGGAGAGTGGAATGTTCTTCAGAAATTGCAATACAATGCTGGAAACCCCAGAGGACGGAGCGGCTGGCAGGCACAGGGATGTGTGTGAGGAGGGCGAGACTCTTCAGTCGATGACTGTAATTATTCTAAGAGCTGCCGATGGTTCGGGATTACAAGGGTGAGGGTTATAGATCAAGATCGAAGGTTTGGATTCTAGCTCACAGATAAAGAAGTGGGTTGGAGAGGTCAGCAGGGGTCAGATCACAAGGGGGCACTGCATGAGATGATTCTGAGGACAACGGGAATCACGGGAGACTTAGAAGCAGGAGAGAGTGACACAATTACCTTGGTGTTTTTCAGGAAAATCACTCCGCTGTGACAGAGAAAGGGCTGGAAGAAGATATGAGACCGAGGCCAGGAAATGCTGTGGCCAGGCCAGGGCAGAGCAGAGCAGATCTCTAACGCCCGTTCTTCTAGAACCTGAGCTCTCTCACTACCACTTGTGATGACGAGCCACACTGGTCTTCCTGGCTCCCTCTTGTTTCATGTTCAACTTGAGCAACTGGACCTTTTTTTTACTCAAGATGGGGTCTCATGTAGTCCAGGCTGGCCTTGAACTCATTATGTATCCAAGGATGAGTTTGAAATGCTTTCTGACTTGGCCGCCTCCACTTGCCAAGTGCTGATTATTAGGCATGCAATACCACCTCTGGTTTGTGTGATGCCATAGGGTTGAACCTGGGGCTTCATACATGCCAGACCAGCGCCCATTCAACGGAGCTACACTCCCAGCCTTCAGCTGCACTTTTCCTGCAGGAATAGTGATATTAGTTCTGCCCAGCATTTATCCCTGTGACAACTGTGCTGCTTAGCTGTCCGTTTGACGCAAGTCAGGGTTGTCTGGAAGGAAGAACCTCAGTTGAGAAAATACCTCCATCTCATTGGCCTGAGGCAAGTCTGTGGGCATTTTCTTGATCGATGATTGATGCGGGAGGGCACAGCCACTACCATCACCACCACACCCCGCCGGCAGGTGGTCCTGGGTTGTATAAGAAAGAGAGCTGAGCAAGACATGAGGAGCAAGCCAGTAAGCAGCACTCCTCCGTGCCTCTGCTTCAGTTCCTGCCTCAAGGTTCCTGCTCTGCTTGAGTTCCTGTTCTCACTTTCCCAGTGCTGGAGTGTGACCTGAGAGTTGTAAGATGAAATAAATCCTTTCCTCCCCAAGTTGCTTTGGGTCATAGTTTTTAACACAGCATTAAAACTTAACTAGAACATCAACCATTTTAAATTTAATCTTATTAGTACCTACCCTCTTCTTTGGTTCTAAAAATCTTTGTGCATCGTGGTCTTTGGGGTAAATACTGAAAGATTCCCTGAAGGATGCAATGATAGCCATGTTGGAAGCATTGGTGAACCTGGGCTCTCACTCCTGAACTTGGCACCCTGGTATTCTGCGTCTCTGGGAAACTGATCTGTCTAGAGGAATTAAAATCAAAATGGACTAGAAGATTGACAGGTCATTAGAAAGAACAGATTTTTAGCTTACAAAGCACAGAGGCAAGAAGGGGAAACTCCATGTTTCTTTCTCATATTTCTTCTTGTGAATAAAACAATCTCAGAGTTGGAATCTACAATCCACAGGGTGGGGGTTGCAAATCTTCACATGGCTGAAGGCTAAAGTTGCTCAAATACAATCATTGTGGCACTTGACAAAGTCAGAAGGCTTAGGAGAATTTCCTAGGTCAAAAACATGTCATACAGGCCAGTGAATGCTGCACAAGAGCTTCTCAGTGGAACAGAATCTTCAAAGGTGTTCAGAGAGAATGGGCAGGCAGTGGGAGGGGAGGCATTCCAGAGAGGGCTCCAGAAGGGAGGTGGGTGTGTAGAAATCTTCCTCAGAGAAATTCCTAAGCAATCTGGGTTTTTCTCTGCTGGGCTCTAATATGGTCAGATCTTCTTTCATGGCCGCATGAAAGCGGTGACTGGACAATATTCAGTAGAGCTTCTAATGCCTTTCCTAGGCTTCTGGAAACCAGCAGTGACCTAAATCCTGTCCTGCTGGAGTATCGTCTCCTCAATCAGTCCATCCATCCACCATAGCCTTCACACCTCTGGTAGTTCTTCCGTCCTTTCTTAGTTTCCCTTGACTTTGGTGCTAAAGATAGAATGATAATCAAAACAACAAATAAAACGCCAGCAACAGGTTCTCTCTTGGCATCTCTTCCACTGAACTCATGGGACCTTCCACCCCTGCTCCAGACTTAACCATTTCCTTGTACCTCATTTCTCCCGAGTCCCACCCTCGAGTCCACTAAGGCAATGCTTTCTCAGTTGCCTCTGTCCTTTAGCAAAAAGCCATTTTGGAAACGTTACAAACAATAGGAATGACTCCAATGTCGATCTTCATGTAGAGACTATGTGGACCTTTCCCAAATATCTAGCACATAAGCTTTGAGGGTTTGTTTGTTGAGTAACAAACCAAGTTGTGCCTATTTCACTCGAGCCCAATACTCACTGTCCAGGCCAGAAAGCAGAGCCCATTAGCCTGGTCTAAGGTAGCTGGCTGTCTCCAAAGCCTCTCCCAGTGCTCTAACTGATATCTCCCGACAAAGCAATGGTGTAAAGTTATCCCGTTCCACAGACTGGCTGCCAAGACCCTCACTAGAGCTGTCAAGACAACAGTTTCAGTATTGTGGATGTGCACATGCGAGCACTGAGGATCATATCCAGGGCCTCCTGCATGCTACACAAATCCCCTCCCGCCTCACTGTACCCCCAAGCACAGAGAGTACTTTGTTAAAGGGCAGTTTTCCTCTATCACTTTCCATCTGTTCTCTCACATCTTCGGTGACACCTGAAAAGTTTTGTCGGTATCCAGTTTACTGGAACTGATTCTCTTCCTCAATGGGAAATTCCAAACTCTGGCAAGAGATGCCCCACATACAGTCCCAGACGGCTGGAGGAAGAGCTTGGCTGGCTGCGAGGATTTTCAAGGGATTAAAGACAAAACCATAAATCTAAAAGAGTGAACTAAAAGAGAGCGTATTCTGTTACACACGTAGAAAAGATGCTGAGCCGTCAGAGGTACTGGTTCATATTAGCAGTTAAGGGTCCCCTCGTAACCACCCCACCTGGGTACTGCCAGGTCTCTGTTTTGTTAACATCCCTCTGCCAGAGACGTTCTTTCAAAGCCAGCAAACTTACCTGATGTCATGGGCAGGTGAATCACAAGGTGCAGATGCTGTGCCTCTCCAGGCTGAGCAGATTATGAAAGGACTTGGGGGGGGGGATTGTGTGTTTACTGGGAGTGAGTCAGAAAGGCTGCAGGAACTGGTTCCTTTGATTTCTCTACCAAGTGCACAGTTGAATTAATAACATGGCAAGGTCGTGTTTCCGGGCACTGCCATCCTTCTGACCCACCACCACCTAAGATGAGCCTGAGCAGTTCCATCTCCCATCCCTTATCCCAGGCTCTCTAAACCCTTGCAGGCGTCCATCTCTAGTTAGGGTCTTCATGACAAAGGCTTCAGGAAGGTTTAGTCCTCAACTGTCAAGGTCATATGGAGGGTAGATAGTTCACCTAACCTTTAGACCAGTTTCCCTCAATGTGATTTGCAATTTATGTCTTAAAAAAATCATTGTAGGAGCAATTTTCAATCAATGTTGCTGCAGATTTTCCTGGAACACAAAGGTCATGTAGTTGGGTTTCCAACCTTCCTGGCAACTGAGGGAACTATACAACTGTCAATGATTTGTTTTTGAAGACAAAAGTCTATCTCTCAAAGTGAGTTCAAATTCTCTATGTAGCCAGGTTAGCTTTGAACTCACAATCTTCCTGCCTCAACTCTGCAAGTATTTGGATAGCATGCTTGGCTCTCTTACAGGGTTCTAAATGTGAACAGCAACTTCATCTATACAAATTTGCATAACACAAAAATATGGCATGTCTGTGCTCAAGGATATTTATTGAAACATTATCCATAGAGAAAAAAAAACCTAGAAATAGATTGTTCAAATTATGATAATCCACATAATAGGAAATACATAGATATTTAAAAACAATAATAATCTGAATACCTTTTAGTATACACTTAAAGATAAACTGAGTGAAAAGTTAATTGAGAAAGAATGGGTAACATGGTCCCTAAACTGTAAACTTGAGAAGGCAGATAGTGGAAAGCTCAGCCTACAAAGCTGTATGCACAAGCCTAGTTGTGATTGAGCTGAAAGGACACACTAGTAACTAATGTCTGGGTTCAGGGCAAAAAGGATGGTGAGCAGACATTCTAGAACTCACTGTGTAGCTCAGGCTAGCCTCAAACTCAGAGTAACACCTCTACCTCAGTCTCCATAGTCCTAGGACTGCAGACATAAGCCACCATGCCCAGTTACTTTGTGGTTTTTTGTTTGTGTTTTAGTAAAATGAGTACATAATTAGTTTAGGTAGTTGTTGCCTGGCTGGAACGTATTTAGTTGTAGAGTGCTTGCCTAGCATATACCAAGTCCAGGTCAAATGTCAGATCTCCAGTATCATGTAAACTGAGCATGGTAACACACCTGCTCAGTTAGGGTTTGCTAATTGTTGTGAAGAGACACCATGACCATAGCAACTCTTATAAGGAAACATTTAATGAGGGGTGGAGGGCAGAGCTCGCTTACAATTTCAGAGGTTCAGTCCACTATCATTGCACGGCAGGGAGAATGGTGGCTGTAGCAGAGGTTGATCTGGAGGAGCAGTTGATAGTCCTACATCACAACAGAAGTTGAACTGAGACACTGGCGACTGAGCATAGGAAACCTCAAAGTCCACTCTCACAGTGACACACTTCTCCAACAAGGCCACCCACTCCAACAAAGCCACACCTCCTAATAGTGCCACTCCCTATGACATTATAAGGGCCAATTATATTCAAACCACCACAACACTATAATTCCCAAACCTAGAAGTAGAGCAGGAGGATTATAAGTTCAAGGTCATCTTCACCTGCAGAGTGAGTTTAGGCTATCCTGGGATACATGAAATACTATCTTTAAGAACTGAAATTTAAAAAAAAAAAAAAACTGAAGTTTACTGGATTCTGGATTCTATTCATATAAGAACACTACCAGAAAAATCTAGAGCCTGGGACATTTCTATGGGATCAAAATAACCAATGTTCATGGTGGGTTAAAAGAAAGACATGGGACAATATTAGGTTAAAAAGACTAAAAAGGCATAACAACCAAATGCAATGTACCATATTGGACTTGGGATTAAAAATAGCTATAAAAGACATTTTGGGGAAAGTAGGAAGGTTCACATGTGAATTGAATATTAGATAATTTTTTTAAAAAGTTTTAATTTAAAACCATTCTCTTCTTCTTTGATAAGCTATCGGTGTCTCATGTTGATGGCTGCTGTGAACATGGATGTAGCGCCATACTCAGAATGAAATGAGTGAGTGCCCAGTCTCCAGGTGACTCTGCTGGGACATCTTCACTTTTGCTGTGGGCCAACAGCAGACAGAGAATCAAG
Source organism: Peromyscus leucopus (assembly GCF_004664715.2). Taxonomy (NCBI): domain Eukaryota; kingdom Metazoa; phylum Chordata; class Mammalia; order Rodentia; family Cricetidae; genus Peromyscus; species Peromyscus leucopus. The sequence goes on along the minus strand of NW_023505424.1, from coordinate 615,034 downwards.
GGCAGCTGAGAGGCCAGAAAGCAGCCGTGGGGCTGGCCGAGGCCCTGTGTCCCTCGGTGCCAGCTGGCTGTCACAGCATGAGTGAGAACAGCACCTGGCCCCTACACAGGCCTGAATGTCATTAGGTGTGACCCTGGCTCAGTTATGTCATGGGGAGCCTTCATTCTAAGCAATCTAATATAGAAGATTTTTAGGGTGACATCATAGGTCTGCAGCTTATTGTCAAAGAAATCATAGAGCACAAATGTAGCAAAATACTATCATTGTGTTCATCGGATTAGGAACCTACAGGAAACTTTGAGTTGGTTGAAAGATTTGAAATTGAAACTTTCAACTTGTTTAGAAGTTTAGAGGTCTGTTTTTATGGTGCTCGGGAAGGAGCCCAGGCCTGGTCCATGCTCGGCAGTAGCTGTATTAGCGCTTATTTACACCCAAGCCCCTTATTTTTTTCCACGGAACCCATGGAGCTATAATTTGCTGTGGCAATTGTTAGGAGTCCATCTTAGCCAAATTAAACCTGAAAAGTCAAAAGCATGGCACCACCTGGCCAGGAGATAGCCCGATTGACTCCTGTCCTGGGATGGCTCTCCCTGCTGAGTGAAACCCCCCAGCTGACACGTTCAGATGTGGACTCAAGCCAGCACAGTTTGGCCAGAAATAACCTGGCCTTTGAGTCTCATGGCTAGTCTGAGGTTTTTACTGTTTTTTGTAAGGGGGCGGGTCACGTGACCTGTAGCAGAGAAAGCTCCAGTGGGTTGGGCTGGCCAGAATGAAGCAAGCTGGTGGGTTTAGGTGCCTGGCACCTAAGGTCTGCGTCTGTAGCAAGAGAAGAAGGATTCTTGGTGGGAGAGTTGAGTGGCCCGGTGGAGTCTTTGGGAGCCTACCATGATGCTTCACTGCAGAGTCCACACTATGCACTGGACACTTGGCTCATAGTCGTTAGCACGTGAATACAGCCAGAGAGCGGTGCTGACTGAGCATTCGCTAGGTGAGGCGCTTTGCTAAGACTTGTGTGCGCCTTGACTCACTCTCATAATTGCCTAGATACTGTTCGCAGTAAGAACTGATCCATGAAAGAGATAGCTCACATGTACAAGGCACACAATAAGCACTGAATCTGGGACTCCCCATTCCCGTGTCTCCCCCCACCCCTATCCCCATCTCCTGTGGACTTTCTGGCTTTCTAGGACATAACTGGTTCTTCTAACAGGCTCTGCTTCCAGCTCCAGGGACTTGACCTTAATTAAGCTCATGTATCCAAAAGTTTATCAGCCAGCAAAATCCTTTTTATCCTTACCTTATACTCAGGTACCATGGGGTCACTCATTGAGGGCAATCTTTATGAAGGGACCCGTTCTCCTGTTCTTATCATATTATCTTATAATCATAAGTGTGTAAAGATCAGATCACCGCCTTGGTAGGGGTCATGGGAGGTGCTCCATTTCCGGATCCAATCTCAGGTTCTGCTGTCTTGACCAACATCAGAAAAGCAGGTCAGGAGACAAGAAAAAAGGGTTCGGACTGAGGAAGGCAAGCAGCGGAGTAGACTGGACAAGAGTTTGACTGAGAGTTGTGGGCACTGGATCTTAGGAAGTTTGTTTCTGCGTAGGAGGTGTGGTGAACAAAGAGCACCCAATAGCTGAGCTAACCAAATTGTTAGAGTGACAGCTGGGTGCTGACATCCTCAGGGACCATGAGTCGGCTGAAGACATAGGCAGCGAGGCTCATCAGTCCTCACTCATCACTCACCCAGTCGCCTGCTCATAACTATTTCATTAAACTCTCTCTGCTGAAGGCCAGGCACACAAGACGGAGGCCCGGCAGCCTCTGACTTCAGGAGCCTTACAGTCTGGTGGGAATTGGCAGCGGCCAACCAAGAACGGAGAACGGCCGGGTGGACATAGGCAGCGCTAAGAGAAACGAGCGGAACAATCAATAAGATGAAGCTAAAATAGGACATGAGGAGTAGGGGCTGTCTCGGCGCTGGGGTCTGGGGATGAGAAAGCTAGCTGAAGAGGAAGAGAGCCTCCTAGGCACCCGGGGGCAGGGGCGTCTGGCGTTAGTCATGTTGACACAAGGTCTTCAGGAATCCGAGCCTCTTCCTTTACCACTTTAAGCCTTTACTCTGTGAGCTGTTCAGGAATGAAGGGACTCACTGAGCAATGCACGCACTGCTGGGTAGCAAAGCGCTTCGCTTTAGCAAATTACGAAGGGAATGCCTTGTGACGGTCGGCCGGCCGACATGCCACCTCCTGCCCGTCAGGCGCCTCACATCCACTTCCTCTGCTCCTGCCCTGACCCCAGCATGAGATCACCTTACTCCAGCATTAAGAATCAGAGGCCAACTAATCCTAGGTGACTCAGAGTCCTGTCCTTGCCTCCTCCCTTAATGTCAACCCTGCAGGTCATGGCTCCTCACATGACTCCCTATTGTTTTCAAGGTCCTTCCCACAGGCCTCCTGCCCACCTCCTGGAATTCCCTAGTATTGTCCTCTGAACCCCCAGGAAAGATTAGAAATACCCAGTCATCTTCTTTCCCCACTCGCCCCCTTCTTTATGGGAAACATCCTTCAATTTTCATGCACCCATCTCTCCACCTCTGTGCTCTTCCTCACGGTGTCTCCTACCCAAGTCCGCATTCCCTGTAGAGTCCCCGGGAACCCGGCCCATTGTGTTCCATCCCAACTTCTGCAGTCATCTCAGGAAAAGGCGCTGACTACCTAGCAATTCTCTTAAAACCCTACCTTGCACTCACTGGGGTTCTTTCCAACACAATGACCTTCATCTGATCTCCGTTCCAGCTAAACATAGACACCGCCCAGAGGAGTCAACGATGAAGTGAAGGCACACAGGGCTGGGCAATTTAGAATTCCATCTTGGGTGGCTTTGACATATTTTGTAGGTAACTCATTTAAAGATGTTATTTGGGGAAAGCCAGGCATTGTCCTGTATACCTATAATCTCAGCACTGAGGAGGCTCAGGCAGGTTTATTTCAAGTTCAAGGCCAGCTAAGGTGTAGAGAAAGTTTAAAGCTACAAAGCAAAACTCCATTTAAATTTTATGTATTTATCTTTTTGTTTGGGTATGGTGTTTTGCCTGCATGCCTGTACGTCTGTGTACCACATGCCTGTAGTGCCTTCAGAGGCCAAAAGAGAGCTCTGAGTCCTGAGACTGGAGTTCCAGACAGCTGTCAGCTGTCATGTGGGTGCTGGGAACCGAACCCTGATCTTCTGAAAGAACAGGTACTGCTCTTACCCACTGAGCTCCTAAAAATGAATACAATTTAACCTCCACAAATAACTTTTTAAAAGGTATTTGTCTGTGTTCTCTGAACACAAAGAACAAATACATCAAACATAATAGAACCATTATTGCTGAGGGATAATATCCCATGCCTTTGGGAAGTTGTTCTGTGCATTGCTTTCGATATCAAAGCAGCCTTGTCCTGGTTCCCATGTGGGATTTATTGTAATGGCTCTGGCTGGGTCAGCTGTATCACTGAGGCTGGTTTGACCAAAAGATTCTCTCAGACCCAAGGGGAGAACCAATAGGGAGCGAGGGATGCCAGAAGGTTTTCACAATGGAAGACGGCCTAGCTAGGTCCAGCTTAAGACAGCATTTATGCACCCTCAGCCTTCTGGGCTTCTGTCAAGAATCAGCAAGTTCTTGAAAAGGCAGAAAGCGAGATAATAAAAGAGAAGAGCATGGCTGTGTTCAGGAAAGCACTACGGCCAGCGACACTTGAATCGTGCATCATTCTCCACATCATAAACTATTCGTCTAAGTTTTCTTTCAGCCATTTTCAAATGCAGACCATTCTCAGTTCACAGACCCCCACAGCCGCACAACACAAGTCACATGTGCTAACTCCATGTAGGTGCCAGTACAACCATCAGGGACCTTCACGACTTACTGTCTGTTCATGGGCTGACGCTGATAAGAACCACTGCCCCTGATCATTCACTCTACGCCCAAACACTAAGCAAAGATTATCACTTAATCTCCAGACAGTCGTGTAAGTTGCCCCACATTACAGATGATGAAAAGACAGGGTTTTTTCAGGTTAGATCCTCATGTTCTACAGTCTGTGCCCCAGTACTACAGTGTCCCCCAGAAGATCATGTCCTACACTGTCTGTGCCCCAGTACTACAGCGTCCCCAGAAGATCATGCCCTACATAGCCTGTGCCCGAGTACTACAGTGTACCCCAGAAGATCATATCCTACACAGCCTGTGCCTGAGTACTACAGTGTACCCCAGAAGATAATGTCCTGAACAGCCTGTGCCCGAGTACTACAGTGTCCTCCAGAAGATCACCCACTACACAGCCTGTGCTCCCAGGTATTACGGTCCTGCATGTGCCCCTGTATCGTAGTGCACACCTCACTCTCAAATCCCTCCATCCATCCTATCTCTTCCTCACGTTGAGCTGTTTTTATTCCCATTGTCACCTTCTCCTTCGTTTCCACTTAGAGGTTTGTCCTCTCCCAGCTGGCAATTGTTCAGGCGGGACACCTGGAAGCTTATCTCTTCTGCCTTATCCAGACCTTGGATTTGGGTCATGGCATCCTGAGCCAGGACATATAACTCTCAGTCAGATAGGGGGTGCTAGACACAAAAGCTAAGTTTCTCCCAAAGCTTTGATAATACACTGAGTGCCAAGGCCAGGGAAATCCAGGCTGCAGTGAAGTCTAAAAGGTGAGAAGAGGATTCCAGAAGAGATGGGATGTCACATGTTAGGGCATGGGGGAACAGGAAGCAGCGTTATGTGAAATTTCCCTCTAATGTTATCCTTTCTTTATGGTCAGTTTTGAAGGATTGAGCCCAGGGTCCTTGCTTGAGGGTCACAGCAAACAGGCTCACCTTGAGGGCATCCTCCTGGGAGATGCAGTACTTCTGGGCACCACTTGCATATTTGTCTCCACCCTTTCTTGACTTCATCCTCAGAAGGGAGTGTCTATGATTAGTGCAAATAACATATTCCAATAATTTGGAAAATTGGGACTCAATTCTAGCAGCGCTAATGATGAAGAGGAGTCTTCAACAGTGATGATTCCGAGTGGCATATTGTGGCTCCAGAGAAGTCAGTTTCAGGCAGTAGAGTCCAGTCCTAGGTAGAGTCAGGCTAGAGAGGTCATGGAAAGAGTCTGATGCCAGCCAGGAAAGTAGAGTCCATTAGGAAACAAAATGCCTAAAAACTGGGCAAACGCAGCAGACGAGGAGAGAGTGATGCACGTGACATCAGCCCTGGAACTGCAGGTCTCACCACCAGAAGGGATGGGACACTCGGTGTACTAGCAGCCTAGGGAGCAGAATGGCCCTCAGGGTTCCAGAGGCACTCACAAATAATAGCCAAGACCATAAAGGGTAGTAATATGATGGATGGATTGAACAGAAAACTTAAGAGCATCTATTCATCGGAAGAACCATGAGGAACTGAGCAAACAGGTCACAAACTGAAAGTATTTGCAACGCAGACAACTGATAAGGGATTAGTATCCAGACTACATAAAGAGCTCCTACAAATCAATCAATACCGTCAAAAAATGAGCGTCAAATGGTGGCACACACCTTCAGTCTGAGGATTCAGGAGGCTGAGGCAGTTTGAGGCCAAGGTGGGTTCCATCTCAAAACAAACAAACAAACAAACAAAACAAACAACAAAGCAGAGGCAGGTGAATTTCTGTGAGTTTGAGGTCAGCCTGAGCTACACAGCAAGTTCCAGGCCAGGGCTACATAATCCCAAACAAATAAAAATGGAAACAAAAACCAAACCAAAAAACCAACACAGAAAAACAAACAAAACCCAGACATATATATGTGATGGGGGCTTGCACGTGTTGCTCAGCGGGAGAACACATGCCTAGCATGTGCAAGGACATGGAGTTGACCTCCAACACCACACACACACACACACACACACACACACACACACCACACACACACACACACACACACCAAAGTATATGAATATGCATCTTAGAAGGGAAAAAGGCAGGGATGAAGGATGACAAAATCAAAGGACATGCAGTATCCTATCTGAGCTGGTCCAGCAAGTTGGTCAAATGATTTAAGATTACACAATAAAATTGAAACTATAAATACCTCAGATTTCCATTTCAATACATTGATATCTTAGATCAGATAATTATTTGTTAAAGGGGTATGTCTTACACAGCATCCATGATCTGTACCCAGTGATGAAAGACAAAAGTGTGTGACATTTACTGGATGTCTCTAGCTCTGCTGAACCTTCCTGGGTTCAGAACAGCTACAGTAGGATCATATACATTGTCAGATTTATTGAGAATGCTCACAGTAGCATGATATAAAATAGAAAAAGAATTTTATATCGTAGGAATTTTTTTGTTGTTTGTCTTTTTATTTGTTTGGTTGGTTTCTGTTGATTTTGTTTGTTTTTGAGGCAGGGTTTCTCTGTGTAGCCTCAGCTGTCCTGGAACTCACTCTGTAGACCAGACTGGCCTTGAACTCAGAGATCCACCTGCCTCTGTCTCCCGAGTGCTGGAATAAAGACATATGCCACCATCACCTAGCTGAATGTTTTAACTATTATATCACATAGAAAATTATTATATCAAACATTAAAAAACTTGTGCACATGCAGTGAGAATGATAACATTGATATAATTACTGTGAGCTGTTATACAATTCAAAAATGAATGAACTTAGAATAACAAATTAGCTGGGCATGGTAGCCTCCTCTGACACTTGAGAGCAACGAAACCGCGGTCTGAAGCTGAAAAGAAATAGTCCTTTGAATACTAAAGAGTTGGTGAAAATTCTGGTTTCTAAAGGGCAAGGGTGTCCTGAGGAGACAGGGCACGGCCTCCCTGCCAGCTTTGCAGCGCAGCCCCAGCATTCTGAAGGGCTGGAGAGGACACCGGTGTGGTGACCACTCTCCTCAGCCACCGCTCAGTCATTTAATCAACACTTAACAGTTATCTGTTGGCATTTTAGAAAGTGAAAGAACCCTTGAAAGAACAAAGAGAACATTGTGTCTCTCAGCTGTTAGGGATGGTCAGGACCGGCTCTGAACAGTGCGCTCTGCACACTTATCCTGCGGAACAAATTCTCTGTGACCAGGCTCGGCCCTAGGGAGACTGGTGCTGGGAAATGGTGTCCCCTGTTGAGCTTCCCTCAGTCCTGGTGAGACTCCCAAAGGGCTGGATCCAGGACTGATAGCAAATCCAAGCTTTCAGGAGACTTGCACTCCACCCAGGAACTTCTAACAGGACCAGCTTGGGTAGAGTGGGAATGAGCAGCTGAGTCATTCTGGGACACGGCACATCATTTATTCCTGTTCTTCCGATAAACAGAGAGCCAACGGCAGACACCCTTTAAACAGAAAACATCAGCCCGGTGGTCTCTTCCAAAGAAAAAGCAGATGGGAGGAAGAAAGGGAGGGAGGAAGGAAGGAAGGAAGGAAGGGAGGGAGGGAGGAGGGAGGGAGGAGGGAGGGAGGAGGGAGAAAGGAAGGAAGGAAGGAAAAGAAGAAAGAGAGAGACAGAGAATGCAAAATATCACCATTGCTATTTTCCATGGTAAATCAGAAAGCCTCAAAGTCAGATTCTTGTGGGCTGTAGAATACGGTGAAGGAAGTGGTAAAAGATATTGGTGGAGCCCTGGCAAACAGAGAAACCTTTTTGCAGGGACCAGCACCCCACAACTCATCACCAGTCTGTAGCCGACATGACGAGAGCCTCTTTCCATGTCTCAGTCTTCTGATTGTGACGAGAAGTGCAAATCCACACTCTTCAAATAATGTGTCAGCTAAGGCAGGCAGGGATAGGAGCCTCCTCTGGACATGTAGAAAGAAGCGTAGCTATGTTGCCGAGTTATAAAGTGAATAAAATAAGACAGAGTCAAAAATTATTGATTTGTGAAAAAATAGATGAAAAATCTGTAAACATAATATAAAATAGGTCGAGTGAAGCAGCACTCCCGAGGATGGTTGTCACAGCACACAACACACACACACACACCCCATGTGCTACTCAGGGTAGAGGCGTGAGATGCCTCCCATCAAATGATGGGGCCACTTGTCCCGCCCCTTCAACGTGAGTGGGGCTTTTTTAATTTCCCAAAGCAACGATATGATGGTGGGAACGGCGCTAAATGACCTCCGAAGGTAGGCCACGAGTGGGCCACGCTGTTTGCCTCGCTTTGTAACCCAGTGGACAGGGGTGAACTGACTTCCCTATACAGTAGGAAGACAGTGGACAGCAAGGGAGCCCAAGACTATCAAATAGCATCTTACTTGGAAATGTGGCATCAACAGCCAGATGTATTCAAAATAAAAATGCTTAGAGTTCGTCTCGAAACGGGAACGAGGCAGGTATGCTTACTTCTCATGATGAGGTCTTTGCTGTCATAATAATTTTATACTATAACAACTGAAAATCATTAATGGAAAACTCATAAAAATTCCACAATAGGCCGTTTACAAGGTTAGAATACACTGGTTGTAAAAATCTGTCAGGATAAAAATGAAACTGGCATTAGAAGTCGTCTCTAGGTCCTTGATAACAGGTTCTTTTACTTCCGTCTTCATAATGTACTAATATATCCATCTTCCACAGTAATTTATTGCTTTCATAGTATAATGTTGGAAGATTAGCCCCTAATGTTTCTCGTATATGGTCAATAACAAGGTAGTTATGCCTGACTCAAAATGCCTATCCCTCCCCAGATCCACACACCCCTCAGAGGCCCAGGTAAGAAATGGCCCAAGTCAGACCGGTTGGATGTCAGTGCGGGTGAACCTTAGGATTCCTGCATAGCTTCAGAAATATCTAAAGACCTCCTCTCCCCCAGCGACAGCCTTCGCCATGCTAACACCAGCAGTCAGCAGCTGTGAACGTCAATCACCGGGACAGACACCAGAGAGAAACCATCTCATAGTAGACGGGATTCATTCTGGCGTGTGGTGTCGGAGACCCCAGGCCACAGGCAGCCTTTTGTTTGTGGGTGCTTGTGACCGGCGTGGCAGAATGGCGCCGCTGAGGAATATTGATGTCTACCTTGGTGTGGACAGGAGGCAGGAAGAGAGAGGCATGAAGGGGTCGGGTAAATGGCATTATCTTTTCAGGGTGTGACCCCGGGGACCTTTTTCCTCCAGCCAGTCCCCTCTCCCAATAACGTCATCATATATATAAATCCAGCAGGGCATTGGTCCACTGGTGGGGTCAGAGCCTGAAGGTCCAATCACTTTCTTCTTTGGACACGAGGTCTCACTATAAAGCTGAGGATATGACTCACTGGTTGAAACATTTGCTTCATGTATGTGAGGCCTGGGTTTGATTTCCCCAGTAACCACAAAAGAAAAAAGACATATGCATGTATGTATACATATTGTCTTCCCAGACTTGAATGTTTCACATCGCCTTTGGCGGTGTCTGAGCAAACAAGTAACTCTGAAGAAACCCTTTGCGGAGGTCACCTCCCTGCTTAGCTATGATGCTCACACTCTCTTCTTTCCAGGACCCACTGCCAGTCCCTTTCCTCAGGCCCTTATCTCACTGGGGCCTTTGGCTGGGGATCTCTTATCTATGTCTGTCTCTGTCTGTCTGTCTGTCTGTCTGTGTCTCTCTCTCTCTCTCTCTCTCTCTCTCACACACACACACACACACACACACCACACTTCATAGTCTACCATGTCAGTCGTATGAAGGGGCTGCCTCTGGTCATGTCTCCTTCAGAGGCTCTGCACCAGCCACCCATCACAGGTCACAATGCAGAACCCACTATGCATGTTGGGTGGCCTTGCCCAGCCCTAATACACGGGGAGGAGCTTAGTCTCACTGCAACTCGATGCCGCGTTTTGTTGATACTCCTGGGAGACCTGCCCTTTCCCAAACAGAAGTGGAGGAGGAGTGGATTGGGGGGTGGGGACACAGGGGGGTGTGGTGGGAAGGGACTGGGGAGGAGAGGGGAGGGGAAACTGTGACAGGGGTGTAAGGGATATAATACAAATAAATAAGCTTAAGAAAAAATACCCCCCCCCAAATAAAAGCAGACCCTGAATCTCAGCCTCCCGACTGCCTCTCTCCCTGTTACTTCCCCAGGGAACTCAAATCAGGAACTTGGACCCTGTGTTTATTACTTCTCTCTGGAGTACCCATCGCCTCTGAAATTTATTTCATACATGATACTGTCCAGTCCTAAGACCTCCTGGGCACCCAGGAGTGACCTCAATTTTCCCTCGGACCTCTTAAAATTCTTTTAATGTGCAATTTATAGTCGAGGTGGGGAGACCTACAGATGGCCATGACGGTGAAATCTGACACCATGGTGTCAGGTGGCTTGTTAGAGATGTGAATGTTTGGCTCTCATAGTCCAGGCCTAAGTGAACCAGAGTCCTGGGGTAGGTGGGTGAGAGAGGTAGCCCTTGGGTTCTGCCTACTCTTCACTATACCACGGCTCCCTCTATTCTGGGTGCTGTCTCTTAGCTGTTCCCCACAGCAGTATTTCCCGGTTAATATTTTACTATTAATATCACCCAGGCTCAGCTTCCAGGAGCCCTATGTTCTGGAAGGATTAACCCAGCCGAGCGGTAGATAGCGGTCTTACCCACTCTACCTTACACGCTTGTTCTCGATCACACAGGCCTGGCGGGCTCCTGTGGCCCAGACCCCAAAGCTCCACGCTGCACTTTTTGGCAAGGCCCCTGCTTCCCTTCCAAGCACAGGTATGTGTTGCATTCATAAAACATATGCAGCAAAGGTCACTTGTCAGGTCATTCTCTTATCAGGCCGGCTTTGCACACAGACGCCCTGGCCAGCCCAGGGCAAAGGTCAGCACTACAGTGAGCCAAAGCCACACGTTACTAAGAGACTCTCTGTACCACGGAGGGAACTTCCGGCCTTAAGTCAGGTAGGAGCACAAGGCCCAGCCTACAGGAGTAAGATGGCACACACACACCCCTCTCGTGTGTGTGACGTTTATTTGGATATAATTGGTAAAGTTATGGGAAAGCTGCAAGTATGGTATATGGAATTCCATCGCTCTTTACTTAGATTCACACCTTACCCTGCTTCTATTATGACTTTATCATTCTTGGGGGGCGGAGGTATCATTTAAAAACAGTTAAGACATTGTGCTCATTTCCCCTAAATATTTTGAGAGATACATGTCAAAACACAGCACAGTTATCAATTTTGTGAAACATAATATTGACACAATTGATCTAAAACACAGTTCAAACTAAGATGACATGAATCACCCAACAATATTTTATGTCTATTGCTTTTTTTCCCCAGCCCAGGACTCATTCAAATCATTCATTCATTCATTCATCACTCACTCATTACATCTAGTTGCTCTGGCTCTTTAATCACTTAACCTGGAGCAGCTTTTCTTGAACTCTTTGGCTCCTGATTGCTCGGTAGACTGACCTTGAATCTGATTTTACCTGGTATTCCAGGATCCAGTTTAGGTAAGCTTTCTCTGAGAGGAACAAAAGTCGCCCAGGTAATGTTGTCTCCTTGCAGTGAGAACGCCCTGATCGCCCCCCTGTACAAAAGCTAGCAGAGTGAGCCCTGAGCTCTGGAAAGACTGTGAAGGGTGCCCTCTGCTGGCAATTTCACGCTCTGCAGCTGTAAGCCTCCAACGAGAGGTCAACAACCCTGAAGGGACACTTAGCCGTGCGACCGTGAGAATTATTTCTCCGTATTAACTTTGATCCCCTCGTTGATAGAATGGGAATGACAATGTCTTCTCTGGATTCCTCACAAACTACAAGGAGGTTGAGTGTGAAAGAGATTTACAAAGATGATCAGGTGTCTCACATTCACGCCATTGTTCATCCTGACTCCTAGGACTCGTCTACAGGCCCAGCCTGGTGGGCCCTAGAGCGCCAAAGCTGTTCCTCATGATTCCCACCCTCTGCCTGAAAACCTTCATGGGTCTGGCTCTATGGCCGCCATGACTAAAGCCGTCTCCTTGCTGAGGTGTCTATGAACACAGGTCAAGGAAGAAGTGAACTGACTTTGTGATTTTGTCCCAGTGGGGCCACCACCATTCTGTGCACCAGCCATTATACCCTCTGTTCACTGGGGTCATAGCCACCTGCTGTTCCCAGGTGGTAAGAGCGAGGCACGTACCCTCTGACCCCCACCAAACACATCCTGTCAACAGGCATTGGCTTCCGAGGTCAATGACAACACTAAAGCGGAGAAATTCTGCTGGCAAGATGAGTGAAAATTCTCCTCATCCCTACTTCAGATTTTGGTCCACATTTTTCTTTGCTCCCTTCTCAGAAGCTTAAGTCTCTGTCCACACAAGTCTCCTGCTATCCTTCTTCATACTTATAATAGTATTTACTGAGCGCCGGCTCCACTCCAGGCGCTGCGTCGGGGAGAACTGGAGAGACAATTTGCCTCCATAAAATGAATACAGTTGATGGGATGACAGGAGCGGACAGAGCGGCAGTCTCATTTGAAGACACGTTGTGCTCCTGGCCTTCTGAGCAGGCATTCCTATCCTGCTGGGCCTCTTAGCCATACTGACAACCCCGGGTGGCCCAAAGTGGCCTCATTATCGCTCTGTATTTATTTCATGCTTTCTCAGCAACAAGTGAGATCTACTTCACAGGCTCCAAGGGGCTCAGAGAAGAAGAAATAAGGAGATTAGGAAAGAGAGTGAAAACAATTCTCAACCCAGAGATAATGATTTCTAGTAGGGGAGTGTTTGTTTGACATCTCAACTTACCTTCAGAACTGGAGCCATTTTTGTCCCTATGGGCCCTTCATGTTTTAGGGACCTTGGCATTCTTGAGGATGGGTAGAAGCACATGGGATTAGTGACATGCTCAAAGGGTAGAGTCTTCCACACAGTGGCATTCGGAATGTGTGTGTGAATAGCTGTAAACCTCACCTTGTAGTTTTTATAGCCACGGTAGGCTGTGAGAGGTCAGCTTGGCTGGGTGGGGGAGTAGCTGGGCAGCGGACTGACTGAGGCCTACCCAGTGACAGATGGATGTAGACAAATTTCTAAATGGTTTTATTAAAATAAAAAAAAACACAGAGCCAAATATAGGGGTGAAAATCTTAGAGAGATCAGGGAATAAGGAAGGCCACAGCTAATCTTACTCACAAACTCCACAGCTTCCAAAGTGAGTGACTTCCTGTCTACCTCGGCTTATATGCCTTGCTGTTCTGCCTTCTGATTTGCTCTCTGTCTAGCTGCATCACTTCCTCTTCCTGGCCAGCTCTGTCTCTTCCTTTCTGCACAGGCCTCTAGAACTCTATGGTTGGTACTGGGATTAAAGGCATGTGTCACCATGCTTGGCTGTGTTCCTAGTGTGGCCCTGAACACACAGAGATCCTGCCTGCTAAGTGATGGGATTAAGGGCATGTGCCGCTGTGGCCTGACTTCTTTGTTTAGTTAAAATGGCTTGCTATTTCCTCTGATCTTCAGGAAAACTTTATTAAAGTACAAATAAAATATCACCACATTTCAGCACAAATAAAATATCACCACAGATGGAAGCCACTTCTCATTCACATGTGGCATTCTGTGGTCAGATTAGTCTGCCTCCAAGGCAACTTCTGAAGAAAATGAAAAGGGAAAGGTTGTGTATTCACATAGAGATACTCTAGCCATTAATAGATGTTTGTGCATGCACACACACACACACACACACACACACACACACACACACACCACCCTGCCAAAATAAGGAATGTTATGAAGTTTTCCCTCAAAGGCTAGTGTTGAAGATGTGGTCCAAGCTGTTAGAGGAAGCAGTCTGTGAAGAGGATTCTTTGGTCCCATTCTGTTGTGCAGGCATCTTTCTGTGACCTGGCTACCAGGAAGTGATCCACATTCTTCCTCTGTGCTCTTCTACCACGATATGTGGTCTTTCCACAGGACCAGCATTAATGGCCCAATGACTGTGGACAGAAACCTCTGAACTACAAGCCATAAATAAATCTGACCTTCTTTCAATGGTCTCTCGGGTGATGTTGCCATAGTGAAAAACCTGACTGCCGAGGAATCACTTTCCAATATCACTTTATGGTGGTCATTAGGTGGTGAGCACACTCATCTTCAACCGGTCAGGAGACATTAGTGACCAGATTAACACCGGTGATCAGGACCTACATTGAGTTTACACCGATCTCACCTAGCCCTTCCCTGAATCCTCATCCATGTGTACACTAATAAACTCTGAAAGAATGTGAATGGCACATTCACCAAAAAATTTTGATTAATAATTTTTATAAAATCCTTATTTCTCAAAAAAGTGGATGCATAGCATTGCATCCTGTTGTGGAAGGGATTCGTGACTATCTTGTTTTGTTTTGTTGGTGATGCTGGGTGTTGAACATGGTACCTCATTCATACCAAGCAAGCTGTCTACACTGAGTGATACCTACAGCCCCTGGCAGCAATTTGGAAAAATACAGGAGGAAATTCAATGAGAATAAGGACGATGTCGTCTCGGTCACTCCTGTGAGGCCAGAATCTATATGTAGTAGTGACAATGGAAACCCACCCTGATCTAATTTCCTCTGTTGTGGTGACATAACTTCCTGAGGAGCTGAGAACACAGTTTCGTGTGTTTCTCCACTCGTATCCCCCAGGTGATAGTTTAAAGTCATATTGCAATCTCTAGCTTTACTTCCACTCGTGAGTAATTCATAAAGTCGGATAGAAACTAAAACTGGCTCAGCACGCAATTGATGCTCACACTGAAGGCGTTTCTGCTCTTGCCCAACAAGCTCTTGACTGACAAGGTCAAAACAATCATCATAGTTAGACCTAAGATACTCAGGAATGCAACAAAAACGAAGACAGAACCAACTACCCCCCCCCCCCGCGCGCGCGCTGTCTAAGCTATAATTATAAAACAGGCACTGACTTGCAGTGTGCCAAAGTCCTGAGACTGCTCTGAGGCAGGTGAGCAAACATTACAGGAAACCAAAGGGGGAAGAACAGAAGACAAAAGAAATACTCCTCCTAAGAATGTGTCTGCCCGAGCCCGAAGGGCAGCGCCTTCCTGGGTTGTTCCACAGCATTCACCCTCAGCCATCTGTCCCTGGTCCCCACATATCCTGCTAAAGCAGCACTGACGTGGGTGACAGGGATCCGGCTGTGGCCTGTGGCATCTCTCCGCTGGCTTCTGGAGTCCTTTCCGAGAGGGCTGACTTAGCCTGCGTGTGAGCGGCATGGCGGCTTGTTGCCCTCTGGCTCTAGAGGCTGGAAGTCCATGATGTGAGTCTTCTGTAGCCTTTAAAGATGCAGTGTCTCGAGCTGAGCACTACATGTCATCATCATACTATCTCCTAGAGTTACCTCTCCTCTCCCTCCTCCCTCCCTCCCTCCCTCCCTCTTCTTCACTACCCCCCTTAGAGAGAGAGTGAAAGGCTTGGCCTTTTATGCGAACTCACAACTCACGAGTGGCAGAGCAAGCCTGAAGTCAGCCTACCTCTGTAGCCTGTGCAATGAGGTCTCGGCCTTCCCTGAGGCCCCCATCTCTTCCTAACAGCAGTCACACTCTCAACCGCCTTCCAGGGTGCCGCCTGATTCAAGACCGATACCGTTCTGTACACATGACACATTTTCTTCCTCCTGCTCATCAAAGCCCTTTACTATTTCACTGGGCCCACCCCTCAGCCACCCTCCACCCTGCAAGCTCAGGTGCCAGTTCACAGGGGCCTCTTACCCTCCTGCACCCAGCACAGGCCTAGGCAACCCTTTCTCCAAGCTCTCCTTCCTTTTCCTCCTCCCTGTTTCCACACACTTCCCATTCACTCTTCCCTAATCTCCTAGTCCTCCTGGCTCTGCCAGGCCCAGGGAAAGCTCCGTGTTCTCCAGGCAGCTCCCAGGTCCACCCAGGCCACAGCACCTGTCCCTCCTGTAGTGTGAAATTTGGGCCTCTGGTTTAGCTACGAAGCCTGTGATGTATGATACACTTACCACCAAGGACTCTGCTGTCTAATTAAATACTCGAGACCTATGTTCAGGCTTACCCTTGACTTTCAGCACTGTGTGGTGAGCTAACATACTGTCATGCTTCTCTGCGTCCCAGAGCTGAGCTCTCTGGGTTTGTACCCCAGTTCATTCTCCATTTTCTTATCTACGGTCATGGATTCTGAAAGCTCCTTGGCTGCCCCGGTGAAAACCCGTAACAACAGGTGTATGACTGCTACTTTTGAAGCGTTAGTCGATTATTCATCCCAGCCAGCCTTTGTGCTACACGGGCAGCATTTTCTAGCTTGCTGAGTGTAAAAGTCCTCACCATCCAGTTTATGTCCCGGTGCAGAGTCAGAGACAAGCCACCAAGTAAGCATGGAGTACGTCTGAAATTGCTACGTGCTGCAGGGATTAACAAGGTAACGGTTAGGCACGAAACGACAGTTTTCAATAGCCCAGTGACCCTGGAAATCGGGCCACCGCATTCCATAATGATTAAAGCAGCCCACTAGTGCTTACAATACTACTTGGAACTCAATAAGTGCCAGACAATGATTGCCTGTTGGCACTGTCAATGATACAAGATGTTTTTGTAAACAGAAAAGCAGGGGCTGGAGAGATGGCTGCTCTTCCAGAGGGCCCAGATTCAACTCCCAGCAAAACAACTGTAGCTTCAGTTCCAGGGGATCCCTGTGTCTCCGCCTGGTCTCTGTGAGCGTGAGGCATCCGCGGCACACAGACACACACGCAGCCAAACCACTGATCCACATAAAATAAAGAAGAATACCAATTAAATGTTACAATCGCATTAAGTCGAAATGGACCAATTGGTTTATGGTTATAATTGGATTTTGTGGGTGGTCCATGGGAAAATGACTTTTTGCTAATCAGTTCATGCTTAGGACCAGCTTCTCTGATCATCCCCCACCGTCTCTGCATGAAGCCCACCTGCTTTTAACTACCCAAATACGTATGCCTGTGAAGGATACAGGGTCTCTTTTGTCATGCCATCGCTCAGAGGCCTTAGTCCTTTGCTAGTATCTTTCTTTCTTTCTTTTTTTCCTCTTTCTTTCTTTCTTTCCTTCTTCTTCTTTCAAAAGATTAGTTAACTCCTTGAGAGGAGATGAACCCTTCAAACATAACCTGTATTGCAGAATGAGCCTTTGCAGTAGATAGAAGAAATTCAGACATGGGCTGACAAGGTAGTCCCTTGAAACTTGAGTTGATCTCAGCCCAGAACATCCTCACACAAGTGAAGCTTAAGGTGGGACAGGAGAACTGAGAATCTAGCAATTTCTAAGGACTGATAAGGATACGAAAATACATTTTTTCCCTACACCAGAAATTCTGCCATCAAATGTGGGCTTTCCCACAGCAAGCAGTTCTTTAGACATCAGCTTGGCTTCCGGCAGTTTAGGGTGGTTCTGGCATTACCCAAGGTTGAAGGCTTAGCTCCCAGGACTGTCCCCCAGCACATATCCCAAGGGTCTCAACCCTTGGCTCACCAGCTCCAGTTAGAGTTTCCCACAATTCCCTTCCTCTGGCTCAGTGATTTGCTAAAAGGACCCTCAGAGCTTAGGGAAACACTTGTCGACTATTTATTACTGGTTTACAATAGAAAACACAACTAACAAGCAGTAAAATGATGGAAGACAGACAGGACAAGGTGTTCAGCTGGGTACCTGTGCCCTCCTGGGCACACACTCTCCCGGGCCAACAAGCCCAGTCAGTCAGCTTATTTCAGAATTTTATGGTAGTTTTGTGAGGCAGGCATGACTGGTGACTGAACTCAGTCTCCAGTCCTGCCTAAGAGAGTAGGGGGTGGGGCTGAAAGCTGTAAGCCTCCAATCCTGTGACTGGTTCCTCTAGTGACCATCTTAATGTGCATCCAGTTCTCTGTTCTCCAGCCAAGGTACCTCATTAGCATATCACTCTCCAGGGATCCCAAGGGTCTTACAAGCGTCAGATACCAGGCACCAAGTGGTACAATAATTACATACTGCCAAAACCTGTGAGAGTTTTGGGCTCTAGGGGGCGGGATAGAGGCCAGATAGCATGTTTGCTATGTCGCAAGTCCCCAACAGGCAGCGGAATCTTGTGACTGTCATCTACTTCTTGGGGGTTTTCCTCCCTCACTGAGGGGGTCTTTGAGATTTCCCTAGACACTGTACCAATCTGGAATCCTCTAAAGTCCAGAGCTGAGAGTCTCAGTGTATCCTGCAAGGACCAAAAGCAGAGCCTCCTTAATTTCATCTAGGTGAGCAGGAAAGGCACCAGAAGAGGGCTGGAGAAAGGGGAGCATGGGCAGGCACCTCTAATTTCTTTATAGAGACAGCCCTTAGATACAGATGGTGGCCAAGAAGTCTTCAAAACTGTCTGCGGCGGGCGTGCATCTAGCTGCCCCCCCCACCTGAAGACCAGTGTCCTAAAGACAGCAGAGGAAGCAGGGTGGGGGGGTGGGGGGTGGGGAGGGATTCAGCTCAGTGGCAGAGCACTTGCCTAGCATGCTTGAGGGTTTGGGTGAAGTCTCCAACGCTGAAAAGGAAGACAAAGGTAAAAAACAAACAAAAAGAATTATAGGGACCTATCTTTCAATACCCAGACACTGGGTGGTGAAATTGTGAAATATTTATGAAGTGATCAAAGGTCTTGGTGCCTCCTTCTGGCATTAGGCTGTTCTGTACATGTGTCAACAAATGGCCTCTGTGAGAATGCTAATCATATCCAAAGCCAAATAAGAACTGGCATTTACTGAGCAGTTTTGATGTGCTAGATAATTGTGCCGGGCGCTCTATGTACATTATAGTCCTCACAATAATCCAGTAATGGGGGCAAACAGAAGTAAGGTATCATGACATATTGTGTATGAAAATGAGAATGTTGCAGTGAACGCATTACATTATCTGCTAACTAAAGTAATAAAAAAAACAGCAAAAAATAAAGTAAGCCCCGTTATTATTAATAAATTCGCTTTTATGGTCTTCCAGAAGAATCCATCAGTTTGCTGAGAGAATTTAAACATTTGGCCTGAGATCACCTAGCTAGTGAGGGTCAGAGCTGGAATTCAACCAGGTGATCCATTTCTGACTGTCCGATCACCCGTGCCTCTTACAGCTCAACCTGGAGAGGGTAACACAGCCGTTAGGGGAAGGTGCCAGCGCCTGAAAACAGTGTGAGCAGAGACAGGCTGGCTGGGGGATAAGACATCAAGGGGCGACTCTGCAGGAGGTGTCAGAGAACAGAGGGATCCGATCGGGTGTGGACGGCTGTGTGTGGGGCTGTGATCACAGTTGGGGGTTGTTGACAAAGCAGAGGCTGGAGGCAGGCAGGGACCAACCGACCTTTGATGTCTCCTTACAAAGTGAGTTCCTGGTGCTGAAAGTCTGGTAAGTGACCCGTGGCAGACACCTGCGGTGGCCGCAAGTGTCTCTCCCTTGACTTCCTGGCCAACCCAACTTTTTTTCTTTTTAATGACTTATTTTTATTTTTTTATGTGCATCAGTGTTTTGTCTGTGTGAGGGTGTCAGGTCCCCTAGACCTGGAGTTAGATGTGAGCCAAGCCATCTCTCCAGCCCCCACCCCACCCCCTTTTTTTTTAAGCAGGAAATCCACACTGTACTTGGCGAGGCAGCCATGGAGAACCCGTCTCCTTGCCAGTGATTTAGGAAGACTTGAGCAAATATAGCTGTTGCTAAAATCCCTTCTCTGGGAGAAGAGTAAACAATGCCTACGCCTCCTCTCACCTACAAACCAAGGTAGGAGCCCACCAGAGTTTCACCCGGGGGAACCGGTGAGTTCATTAGGGTTACTTACAGAGCGGTGGGTGAGGGGTACAGTCAGGAGCCGGGGCAACCTAAAGTAGCCTGCCTGGAAGGTTCGCACCCACAGGGAAGATGGATTCCCGGTGGCTGAGGACTAAACCCCCTTCCTTTCCCCTTTCTCCTCCTATATCCTCCAGCCCCTCCCACAGCCGCGGCCAATCAGGGCACAACTGCCCACAACTGGTTGGGAGATGTGGCTGGATATGCAGGTGAGGGTCCCATGGTCCTCCACACTCCTTTCTTCTATGAGGGAAGTCCCCAAAGATGGTGGCAGTTGACTCAGAGGCTAGTACTGTCGTACGTGGCAGTGTGCCGAGTTCTTAGATAAAGTCCCTTTCCTGTTGCAGACACACGGGGACAAAGTATCCCACCTCTTGCTAAACCCTGTGATATCCGGATAGAAGAGCTACCTGGTGACTGACAGAGTCCAGCCTAGGAATGCCAGAGCCAGAAGCAGGAGGGACTTGGGCCCTGCCTGTGGAATTACTGGTCACCTTCTAGGGGTCATTTTCTCCAGGCTACTTGTCAAGTGAGATGCTAAGTGTCTTCATGGTGGGGCCAACTGATAGAAATTCCCAACACGCCCCACAGTCGAGCATGGTCACACGGTCACGTATGCCGGGTGGACACTTAGTCATTTCCACCTAGTCATTTCTGGTCAAATGTCCTGTATGACCCAGGACCCCTGTGGCCATGTGGTAGCATAAAGCACGCAGCACAACCATGTGATCTATGCGCCTGCATGGAATAGCCACGTGGGCCTGTGTGGGCAGGCGCAGCTCAGCCTTTATGAGCCGGTGCCATGATTCCCTGGCCCCCTTCCACAGTGTCTTTCCACAGGCCTGTGCACATCTGTCCCTCTCTCCTCATCTTAATAAAACTCTTGCTAGTGGATTCTGTTGTGTTTCGTGACTTTTCCTCGCAGGGGTAAGAGCGCCGCTAAAAACCAACACCAACTATCCGAGCTTTCTGTTTCTTGGGACTCAGACGCATTCTGACCAATTTTTCATCCAAACATTTTTAAGTAGGGAGTTCCGGGCTGACATGACCCTGTTCTAAAGGTTACTCCATCCACCAAGGAAAGGTAAAACAGTGGAGGAAGCCGCCATAAGGAATAAAGTTAGGAGGCGGTTCTGGGTGGACAGACATCAGAACTCTTCTTTCCTTCATTCTGAGGAGGTTTATGTCCGGGGAAACGGTGAGGGAGAACAGAGGCCACAAAAGTGATGTGCTAACCCTAGTTAGTCCCTCCACGCCAAGTCCTGATGGTGTTTCTGCGCTGTCCTCTGCTGTGGTAGTATTCTAATTGTACTGAAATGTGATTTTGTTGTATGTTAATAAATAAAGTTGCCCGGGGGTCAGAGCTATTAGAGCCATAGACAGAGTGTGGCGGTGGTGGCACACGCCTTTAATCCCATAGATCTCTGTGTGTTCAGGGATACAGCCAGCATTGGAGACATATGCCTTTAAGACCTAGGGGGCTGTACATTCAGACAGTGACGAGGCAGTCACGTGTTTGGGTTTACAACCAATGAGAAGGCAGAATGACTTTGAAACGACTGACACACAAGGAAATAGCTCTCTTTCGGGAAGCTGGGACACCGCAGGAGGAAGGGTGAGATTTTAGCTCTGAGCTCTGACCTCTTGGCTTTCTCTTTTACATTGGTTCTGTGTTTCTTATTTAATAAGATGGTTGGTTACATCAACACTCTGCATCGAGCTGAGCAGACCTGGTTCCAGCAGCTTCGACCTGGTTGGGGGTAAAGAAAAACAGGCAGCATGTTGAAGATGCATAGAAAGCGCCCCATTGCTTGCTGGCCATCCCCTCTCCTTAGACGGTGACCTGGACTGTAAAGTAGAGGCTGCCGTGGTGCGCAGTGGCTGAGCGCTGGCCCAGCATTTGTGAGGGCCTGGGTTTGACCACCAGCACCGTTTACTTAAAAATAAAAATCTCAGCAGTCATGTTTTGCCTAGCATGCAAGTGGGTTGGACCGCACCCCATCCCCTCAACACCATAGTAAATACACACATGCATATGTCATGCCTACACACACTGGAGAGATCAGGGCGTTGGTCTTGTCTGCTCTGTTCCTAGAACGCATTCGATGAACGTCTGTTGAACGGACAAACATGCACGCGCACGCGTGGTCCATCACTCCAGACTTGGCCTGAGCGCCCTGCCAAGGCTCTGCCCTCCTCCCGCCTGCCAGCTGAAGTGACCTTGCACTTGCGGAGGGTTTAGGGCACAGCTAGGACTCCCAAAGAACCAGCTCCTGCCCTCCTAATCTCCCTGCTGCTGACATCATCGCTGAGGTGCCCTGTGG
The DNA here is from genome assembly GCF_004664715.2 of Peromyscus leucopus. Taxonomy (NCBI): domain Eukaryota; kingdom Metazoa; phylum Chordata; class Mammalia; order Rodentia; family Cricetidae; genus Peromyscus; species Peromyscus leucopus. The sequence continues at coordinate 592,949 of NW_023505424.1, read as the reverse complement.
CAGTCCTTCCTGAGTCCTTGATCACCGCGCTCCCTGCATCCTTCCAGACCCCCTCTCCCTTTGTTCTCCGCTTCCTCGGGCACAGGCCCCTCTTTCTTCAGACCTGCTTTCCCACCTACGCCGCTTCCTGACTGTATTCCTCCAGGCTCCTGTCACACTAACCTCATTGTCTTCTGTCCCCATTCCCCAACTGAACTCACCCCCGTGTGCCCTCTGCAAACCCCAAGTTCCTCCCAAAGCCCTTCCTCCTCCTCCTTTTTTCTGTTTCATCCAAAAAAAAAAAAAATGCACCTACTCCAGATTCAAACATGTTTCCCCTGGCACTTGGTTCTGTGTGCCCAGGTAGCCTTTGGGCAGCCTCTTTCCACAGGAGAACCCTCCAAAGCAAAGCTCTATGCTTTGTGGCCTTAACTGTGGGCCGCACACCTGGATCTGCCCCAAGCCAACATCATCCTCAGCTCCCGACAATCCATCAAAGTTCACAAGCACTGAGATCCTTCCGGGGTCTAGCCAGCTTTGGCAGGGAGTCTCCGGGAAATGTGAATGTACGACATCGTCTCCACGCACGAGTGCTATAATTATGTCCCGTCAACCACGGGACGACAGTCTCATTTCCAGGGTTGGCACCCTTGAGTGGCCACCACCTTAGCCAGCAAACCCTGGCATTGTGGTCAGCCTGCAGTGCCTTGGCCATGCCAGCCTGGCCTGACAATCCAGCCTAGCCCAGCACACTATGCTATCAGGAGCTGCAGGGCTCAGTTTCTCTCGCTAAAGCTTCCTTCCTGCCTGTCTTCTGGAACCAGTAAGCACCAGAGGCTCCTCTCTGGCGGAGAGAAATAGCTGTTTCAAGACCAGGCCTCGGGCTGGGGATGCAGCTAAGTGGCAGAGAGCTTGCTGAGCTAGCCCAAGGCCCTGGGAGGGCCTCAGCACTTTGCAGGTCAGAAGGATGATACATCAAGTCTCTGCAGAGAGAAAAACCAGGGGTTCCCCAGCACGCTTCTTGCATGGTAATGGAATGCTAACAAGGTCCTGCTCCTTGGCTCCATGTTTTCCGCTTACCATGACAGACAGTCAAGATGCCCTTTCCTGAGCAAAACCTCCACGGTCTTCTCCATGCCCAGACCTTTGGAGGCAGCACCCACCAGCTGGCACTTTGCAAAAAATTTCAGGCCATGGGAGCAGGGGTCACCTCAGTGCACAGCTTTGTATCTACCCTATCTTTGCCACATTTCTGCTCAGCTAACCTGGCCCCTCTATATCTGTGCCTATCTGGGGACCCAACATGAGCCTCCTTTCTGCCCTTGGTGATCCCTACATGCCAGACCTCACCTGCTTCTCTAGCCACTGTTACAGTGGGGAGAGGCAATCTTAACTTGGGGCCCTACGCATCTTTTAAAACCTAATAAGAAGAAAACACTCTTTCCAACTCCTGGGGTGTAGAAAAGCTCAACAAATGGAACCAAGTGTGGTGAACGGGAGGGGAGGGGAGCGAGGGAAACTGAGGAGAGAATGGGGGGAAGAAGTCTCCTCTCTATAAAATGTCCTGCCACCTTAAGAACCCTAGAGCCGAAGATTCTGGAACCTTCTCAAGGGGTATCCAGGGAAGGGGTGAGTGAGTAGAGGGAGGGGACATCTGCAAGGACCAGCCAGTGCCCTAGGGCTCCTGGTCCTGCCACTCCTGGGTGCCTGCCTCAGCCTGGCTTACTGTACTCCCAGCCCCTGGGTAGCATGTGGGACTGGAGACTGGAAGAAGTTTGGAACAGTCTCTCTCAGGAAAGGGACGTGGAAGCTGAAGAGTGAAGAACGACGAGCCAACCAAGACCAAAAGAAAGATGGAGGCGGCCAGGCGGTGGTGGCGCACACCTTTAATCCCGGCACTTGAAAGGCAGAGGCAGGCGGATCTCTGTGAGTTCGAGGCCAGCCTGGGCTACAGAGTGAGTTCTAGGACAGGCAAGACTACACATAGAAACCTTGTTTTGAAAAGAAAGGTGAAGTTAGAGGTGGGGTGTGTATGTGTGTGTGTGTGTACACATATTCATGTATGTATGTATGTGTATGCGTGAACATGCATGATTGTGTGTATTCATACTTATGTGTATGTATGTATGTGTGTATGTACATGCACATGAGTACATACACACATGTCCTGCACTGGGGGTGAGGGCAGGAGTTCAGGCTGGGCATGTACATGTCCAAACCTCCATAGGAAAAGAGACAGGAAAACAGAGTGTGGCAGAGCAGTGTCCCCAGTGAGGAGGTGAGCCAGGAGGGTTTGGAAGGAACAGATGATAGGCAGCCAGGAAGGGCAGGGCCAGAGCCAGCTCCAGAGAGATAGACAGTACCTTATTTTCACACTGAGCCCTACACAATACCCAACCCAAACAGGTGTCTGGGCCATGTTTATTGAACAAATAAAGAAGTAAAAACATTTTGATAGAGAAAAAATTGAAACAGGAGAAGGGGGCCTGATGAGCGAAACCAAACCACCCCTCCAAGTCCCAAGTTAGCTGTGCCACCCTGAGAGCCGTGCCACCCTTAGCTGGCACCAGGAAAGTACCGTGTCCGTCTGGCAATCACAGGGACAGGCTTGCAATGAGACACATAGGGCATGATTTGAGTCGGTCGTATTTACTAGGACAAATGTGTCATTTATTCAAAGCAGGCCTCTCTGGAGCCAGGCGTGGGAGGGTTACCTCTCTGGAGCCAGGCTGGACTTTACGTGGCAGGTTTGGAGGAGGGAAGAGAAACCAGCCAGGCTCCATCTTGGTGCAACTCATCTGAGAGGATCTCTCTCTGCTGTTCTGTCCATCTTGCAGACATCCAAGGATGGAGTCATGTTAGAGTTGTGGAGGAAGGAGAGATGGGGAGGGGAAAGAAGAGACAGGATTAGAGAAGCAGGGAAGATGGGAAAGAGAGAGGGAAAAGAGGGGGGCAGACAACGGTATTATATTATCTCATGTGAACTCTAACTTAAAGAGATATCCACAGACAACGGTGTCTAGGAAAGACTGTCCCTTGCCACATACTCTTAGACTGGGTATAGCCCATGTGCTGAAAGGCAACAAGTGTTACCCAATGCCCAAGTGAGAAGAGACTCCCACTCTAGAGTGAGGATGCCACTGGCTGTGGCTTGTAGCTGAGTTTTTTCTGCCTTGCCCACAGTCAGGACAAATCTTTGTCACCCGCCAGTCCCACAGCCGCTCAGACCCAACCAAGTAAACACAGAGACTTATATTGCTTACAAATTGTATGGCTGTGGCAGGCTTCTTGCTAACTGCTCTTATAGTTTAAATTAATCCATTTCCATAAATCTATACCTTGCCACATGGCTGGTGGCTTACCGGTGTCTTCACATGCTGCTGGTCATGGCGGTGGCTGCAGTGTCTCTCTGCCTCAGCCTTCCGCTTCCCAGAATTCTCCTCTGTCCTTGTCCACCTACTTCCTGCCTGGCCACTGGCCAACCAGTGTTTTATTTATTGACCAATCAGAGCAATTTGACATACAGACCGTCCCACAGCACTTCCCCTTTCTTTTTTTAAAAGGAAGGTTTTAACTTTTACACATCTCCAAAGTCAGCTTGGTATATTTGGGAATTTGGGCGTAGCTTCTCTTACTACTTCCTGCTGGAGGGGGGCGCTGTATCTTATGGGGACACAAAATTTTAGGATCATGGAGTAGTCCGTGAGACGTATCATCTGAGCCAGTTGCCTTGAAACGATTCTGGATGTTGGATCATCTGGGCCATGGTGTCATCGGAGACCTTTCAGGTGGTCTTGGCTGGTCAAACCTGATGTATCTTAATCTGGAACAAATCCATAGCCTCTGACTTTCTGTGGAAACAAAAGCAGAGCCTCCTTTCCAAAGCAACATATCCTTACATCCAAATTTTGAAGTTAAGGTACCTTTAAAATACACATTTTGGCATAACTCAACAGCTTTTGTAATCAAATGTTTCTCTTCAGTTACGAATATCAAAGAGAACATAATCCAGATTCTCTGTGTGGTAGCCATCTTTATGTGGCTTATGTTTTATATTACCTTGAGCCTATTGCTTTAAACTGCAGCCTTCTAAGCCTGAAACGGCGCTGTGGCTGCTGGCTCCTCCCACTTTAGCTTCCCAACATGGCGGTGGTATGTTTTCCACCAGCTCTGAGAGCCATCGTGGGTCTGTGTTTTATCCAAGCAGCGTGTAGCCCAGAAACCTCTTTTTGTTTTTGTACTAGCAAAGGCTAAATCCACCACGCAGCTTAATGTGCACTTGCAGAGGCCTCGTTCCTGCCATACTGCAGATCGAGCGCACACACCAGGAACCCGCCAGTAACTCAAACCAGCAGCTTCTGCTCATTTGAGAGAGACAATTAGGAAGCTGTTTTTAGCTCAGTTTTAGAATCTTTTCTCAGGTTTTAGTGGAAACTCTTGCCCACGTTGGGCGCCATTTGTAGCTTGAGTTTTCCTGCCTTGCCCACAGTCAGGACAAATCTTTGTCACCCGCCAGTCCCACAGCTGCTCAGACCCAACCAAGTAAACACAGAGACTTATATTGCTTACAAACTGTACGGCCGTGGCAGGCTTCTTGCTAACTGCTCTTATAGTTAAATTAATCCATTTCCATAAATCTATACCTTGCCACGTGGCTGGTGGCTTACCGGTGTCTTCACATGCTGCTGGTCATGGCGGTGGCTGCAGTTGTCTCTCTGCTTCAGCCTTCCGCTTCCCAGAATTCTCCTCTCTCCTTGTCCCACCTACTTCCTGCCTGGCCACTGGCCAACCAGTGTTTTATTTATTGACCAATCAGAGCAATTTGACATACAGACTATCCCACAGCAGTGGCTGGGACCACATGACTCACCAGTTGCTAGAACCTGGAACAAAACAGCCGATGTTCAGCTGAGTCCTTGTCATGGCGTTATCTCCCAATCTCTGGCCTCCCTCTGGTACCAGAGCACCTGACTTAGCTGGGCAAATGGTTGCCTGGAATGATGATTACATTTCCAAGGCCGTTGCCTCTGTGGCTAAGTTCTAATCTGCAGTCTATAAAGCAGAGGGACCACGGACAGCCTTGGAGAGTCAGCTAAAAGCACTGATTCTCAAACCTGGGGCGGTTTGCCCCTAAGTGACATCCATCAGTGTCTGTAAGCACTTTTGCTTGTCACACAGGGGAAGTGGAAGTTATACTGGCATTTGATGGTAAAGCCAGGGATGCTGCTAAGTGTCCTACAGTGGTACAGGACAGCCCCTCAAAGGGACAGGACACACATACATTCCTCCTTCCTCTGTACTATTAAGTGTGGTCATGATGATTGGAGTCTGAGCTGCTATCATTGGACCATGAGATAGAAGTCACGTGTTAGTGTTGAATGTGAGTCTAGGCTTCTGATGGCCTTGAACTTGCCATACAGTGATGAATGGCTTACTTCAGAGGGTGTGTCCTAATCTAAAGGTCTAGTTTACATACAGTTGAATCTGACACATCGTTCTTCCTCTTGCTACTTCTCCAGCCTCTTGCCTGCGCCACTCTGGCTGATGATCTCTCCTTCTTTGTAAAAGGTGCAGGTTTTGTTGAAGTGCTACGTTAATTCTGTTTTCAGTTTGATCGACTTAGAGTTCTTACTCTTGTTCCCAGACCGTCTAAATGAAACTCTGAGACTCCCATGTTCCACCCTTCCAGACCCACAGCCAATCAGACTACTCTGTTCACCCTTCCAGATCCAAGCCAATCAGACTCCTGTGTTCCACCCTTCCAGATCCACAGCCAATCAGACTCCCGTGTTCTAACCTTTCCAGATCACAGCAATCAAACTCTTCCCTTCTTCCTTAGCCAGTCCTATCAGTAAGCCATGTCAGACTGGTTTCTAACATTTCTCTGTAGCCTGTTTTGCAATGAAGACCCATCTGGGGGTTAGCCCAAACATAGAACACCTGTCAATAGCAACCGATCCTAGCCTGTGTCCTACAAACACCTGCAGGCTAATAAGTATCAACCTGAGGTCCTTTGTGCTTGAATTGATGAATCCATCCATTTAGTCAATCCATCAACATTGCCTGAGTATGTGTAGTAGTACTTTCTGGTTGGGATTGCAGTCCCAGATAATGACATGGAGACTTATTATTATGAAAGTTTGGCCTTAGCTTAAGCTTGTCTCACTATTTTTTATAACTTAATCTATTTTTATTAATCTATGTTCTGCCACATGGTTTTTACCTCTCTTCCATTCTCTATGTCCAACTTGCTCCAAGTCTTGCTGGTGTCTCTGGCAAGCTTAGATTCATCCCCTTAAGTTCCTCTCTCTCCTGGAAGTCCTGCTTAACCTCTTCCTGCCTAGCTATTGGCCAGTCAGTTTCTTATTAAACCAATCAGAAGGCCCTTGGCAAAGACACATCCTTACAGTGTACGAGAAGATTATCCCATAACAGTCATGTTTAAGACTGAACACAGAATGAGCTAAGATGGTATCCTAAAAGTCTTTCCACTTTTGCTATTGTTTGCCACAGGCTTTAAAAACACAAACCCTTGGCTTCTAGGAAAGATCTCAGGGCAGCAGGGGAAAGGCTGGTCTTGCCATCGCTGTCCTGGAGAATTTGATAGTAGACAGCTCTTGTCTGCCTGGGCCTTTTACTCCTGCTCCTGGGAAGATGAGTAAACAGGAGGCCTCTGCCACTCTACGAAGGAATTCAGCGATACGGCCATATCATGAGGAACTGAATAAATCCTTTGTACTCAAGTATGATTTTCTAGAGCACAGAGGGCAATTTCAGCCAGCATATCTGCTAGTGGTTGTGATTGTCTAACCTGATATCTTAAAGAAATAATAAAAAAATTTTAATGGATTATTTTAAGAAGAAAGTGAGAAAGTACCAATGAAACAAAGAACATCCCAATATGTTCCATGCTCTTCAAACTAACTGAGATAAATGCTGTCTACTCCCAAATTTCTGAATCGTGACTATGCCTGATATGAGATGGATGTTTCCAGCTCAGTAAAGTAATTAAGTGTGAAAAAATAATCACTGTAACTGTCTTCCTTTTCAGCGTGTGGGTAGATTGGAGAGAAGGAGGAAGGATTTAAGTGCTGAGGTCTAAGAGAGCAGGAGCTGAGCTTGGAGAGATGGCACATGCTTGTCACACCAACGCTAGGGCCCACATCATGAGGTCAGCTTGGGGTGCATAGTGAGACCTTGTCTCAAAAAAAAAAAAAAAAAGGGTAGAATCTATCATTCTATCATTATAAATACTGTGGAAAGCCGCCTCCAAGGCTGATCCTAATCCCTCACCTCCTGGTATTCACAGCCTTAGTGATGCCCTCCCATACTGTGGCATGGTGGATACGAGTGATAATTTATGACCTCTGAGGCTAAGTCAGAGTATATAGGGCATTCTCTCACTCACTCACTCCCCCGCCCCGTGTGTGTGTGTGTGTGTGTGTGTGTGTGTGTGTGTGTGTGTGTGTGTTCTGTGTCCCTACTCCCCTCCAGCAGATAAGTCTTTCTATTAGATGCAGCCCTATAATGAGGTCTATATGGCAAGGAACCGAGTTCCACCAGCAACATGAGTCATCTTGGAAGCCGATCCTGCGCTTCAGTCAAGTCCTCAGATAATTACAGTCCCAGACAATTTCCCAAGGTCCCCTGAGCCAGAACCCCCAGTCGAGCTGCTCTGTGACCCACAGCGATGAAGAGGACACAATTTTATTGTTTTAAGCTGCTAGGACCTGGGACAATCTGTGGATCAACAATAAATCATTATTGTTAGATCTTGCAGGCAAGTCCGTGTGCCAGCATTTCTGTTCACCCTCCTGACGTTTCCACCCTGAGGAATAGCAATGGTTTTCTGCACCCAGGCATGGCAACACAAACCTGTAATCCTGGAATAGCAATGGTTTCTGCACCCAGGCATGGCAACACAAACCTGTAATCCTGGTGTTTGAGAAGCTGAGACAGGAGCATGAAAACAAAGGAACTGTGTCTCAAAAACAAAGCGGGGTGGGGGTGGGGTGCAGGGCAGAGGCTGGAGAGATAGCTAGGTTAAGAGCACTGACTTTTTTCCAGAGGTCCTGAGTTCAATTCCCAGCAACCACATGGTGGCTCACAACAATCTGTAATGAGATCTGGTGCCCTCTTCTGGCTATTACACATAAGAAATAAATATTAACAACGAAAAAAACAAGCAGGGCCAGACAGGATGGCAATGGACAATGGTACTTGCTGAGCAAACCTAATGAAGGTAGTTTGATCCCCAGAGAGGAGAAGGATGTAAAAGAGTGTTGCTGGAGGGCTTCTCTCCAGGTTCTAACCAAGCCCCGCAGTCCCACAACCCACGTATAAAATAATCACTCAGACGCTTATATCACTTATAAACTGTATGGCCGTGGCAGCTTCTTGCTAACTGTTCTTATATCTTAAATTAACCCATTTTTATAAATCTATACCTTGCCACATGGCTGGTGGCTTACCGGCGTCTTTACATGTTGCTTGTCCTGGCGGTGGCTGTAGTGTCTCTCTCTCCTTCTTCCTGTTTCCCCAATTCTCCTCTCTCCTTGCCCCGCCTATACTTCTGCCTGGTCACTGGCCATCAGTGTTTTATTATATGACTGATATCCACAGCAAAAAGAGGATGGGGTTTCTTTGGGGTGTGAAAAAGATTCATTGATGTCCCAGTGTCATGTGACCGCTTCCAAACCAGCACATAGTTCTGCACAGTCTCTGCTCCCAGCCATGCGTGTCTCCTCCTCCTCTCCTCTCCTCTCCTCTCCTCTCCTCCTCTCCTCTCCTCTCCTCTCCTCTCCTCTCCTCTCCTCCTCCTCCCTCCTCCCTCCCTCCCTCCCTCCCTCCCTCCCTCCTCCCTCTCTCTCTCTCTCTCTCTCTCTCTCTCTCTCTCTCTCTCTCAGAACCAACCAGGCTCCCTCACCAATAGTAATAGTTGGTCTCAAATTTAATGATAAGATTCTATGATCACAGGTGGGGGAATGGATGAGGTTTTGAAAACTACCACTGCCTGCAGTTCCTACATGACTTGCTGGCACTTGGCGGAGACAAGGGGAAGCAAATGGCGTTGGAACGCCATGCAGTGGGGGCTGAGGATGTAGCTCAGCTGCCAGAGCACTCCCCCCTAGCTATGCACCCAGCACCAGGTCCATCCTCAGCACCGAATACAAACAGGCTTGGTGGTGCAAGTACAAGCCTGTAATTCTACCACTTGGAAGGTGGAGGCAGGGGATCAGCTTAAGGTCATCTTAGGCTACACAGCCAGTTTAAGGCCAGCCCGGGAAACTATTAAACAAACAAATAGACAAAACCAAACCCAGAGAAGTGATTCTTACAAAGCAATAGCAGGTGCATGAAGAAATTTCAAAATGGATGCTATTTCTAGTTAGATTAAGAGACCTAATGACAAAAATACCTATCCTGGGACAAGGACATGCTGGTCAGTTGTGGGGTCTATGACAGAAACATGGCACAGGGAAACGATTGAGGCCCCAAAGGACCAGACACTCTAACCCTAGGATCATCTTTATCCATCATCTTGGGAGCCCAGTACGGTCACAGCCTAGTTGAAGCTCCATGCCCAGTCTTGATTGGCTCATCCTGGAGCTGCTCAGTTTTCCTGTATTGGTACACTAATGATGAACTGAAAGGTTCTGGTGAACATCATTAGTGATACAGCTTTTCCTTTCCCGGCCTTCCTCGGGTACACAGTAGAAGGCCACAACTATTCTAACGCGCTGTGGAGGGGCAGCAGGGAGAATAACCAGATTAATTCTGAGATTGGGGGGTGGGGTGGAATCTTGAGATCTGCTTACTACAGATTTAAAGCGAGGGAGAGAAAGCCTAGTGAGAGATGAATGAGTTTTAACACCTAAACCCAGAAGCCATTTCCTGTGTGTCTCTGTGCTCTTTTGTCTGACTTTGTTAGTTTGCAAGGCTCCGGAGAACAAGGAGAGTTCTTGTCTCTTTCATCAGTGGCCCAGAAGACTGAGCCTTGTGCAGGCGCAGTATATCATCAGTGAGCTTTACTCCTGGCATGGTTATTGCTAACTGAAATCTTTTCCCAGGGACCAGGAGCACACATGTGCACTCTGGTTTGTTTGGGTACAACGCTTGTCCAGTGTGGAAGATCTGGGTCAATCTCGGCCTTTGTCCAACTTTCCCGGCAGCCTCGAGGCAATTGCCACTTACAGACAGCCCTACATCCTTCTGAGCTCTAGACTTTGAAGCCTGGTGAGCACCACACACTGCCAGTCATGAGGTCTGAGGTTGGTGTACTGCCTGATTCAGCTGTGTTATATTCTACACTTGCCTCAGTTTCCCTTTGTGATGAGACCCCCATCTCTGAACAAGAGCCCATCTACCTGAGACATTCCACTAGCTCTTCTCCATCCCTCCCCTTGGTGGGCTGGATGTCACTCTTCTACTGTTGGTTGTTTTTGCTCTTTTGGGGGGCCCACCACCCTCCCAAATAAATCACACAGAGTCTTATTCTTACTTATGAATGTCCAGCTTTAGCTGTTTCTTGCCAGTTTTTTCTAACTTTAAAATCAACCCGTCTACCTTTTGCCTCTGAGCTTTGCCTAGGCTTTTTCTTTTCTTATTTCTGTATATCTTATTTTTAATCTTACTCCATGGCTGGCTGGTGCTGGCCCCTGGTGTCCTCCTCTCCTAAAAGTGCCGTCTTTCCCAGCCAACAGAAGCCAGTAGTTCCCACTGCCTGTTGTACTAAATCCACATTTAATCTGAGTCAAGACTGCTCCAACGCCTCTGCCGAGCCTGGCCTGCACTGCCGACATTCTCTTCCTCCTCCTAACCCCCTGCTAATTCCTACCTGATACCTTCCACAAGGATCCATTCACCTCCATTTTTCTCTGCTCCTTTTTTGCCTTGATGTTTAAATTTCTTTAAAATCTATTTGTTTTAGTGTGTGTTTGTGGGGGGTGGGTGTCAGGGGTCAGAGGACAGCTTTCAGAAGTCGGTTTTCTCCTTCCAGCATGCAGGTCTTCAGGACTGAACTTGGGTCTTCAGGCTTGACAACAGGTACCTTACAGATGAGCCTTCTCTCTGGCCCAGTGTCTACATTTTCTTCACCTTTGAAACATTTGTGCTCTTTCCTTTATTCCCATATTATGCTTAGTTAAAGTTTGGTTATTGCCTGACTGAAACTCAGTACTTAAATATTTTAGGATAAAAAGTTCCATCCCTTAAATGCTGCTCCAGATTTTATCTGGCAAGGCACTTGTCTTAAAAAATCCTTAGGGTGGTCTACACCCTTGTTGTGGAAACCATGTAGTTGAACAAATGAAAACAATTAGCTGTTCAAACTTCTTGCAGAAAAACTGTGGGAAAACCTTGAAGTTCAGTTTAGATGTCTTGAGGCAGGAGATAAGTAGGAACAAAACGTGGTACATGCTGTGTAGGGTAGGGCGGAGAGATGGGAAATGTTACCCAGGGGTTGTAACAAACTTAACTTTGCTCATTCAGGATCTGAGAGTTGTTTACTTCTTTATTGAGAGACGTTTGCTAATAACAATCAAAAGCACGTTGTCACATTTACCTTGTGCCAGGACTGAGGTAAATTCTTGCAAGCATTACACCTCGAAACACCTTAATGGTTTCTCAGATCAGGAAAAGAAGGCTCAGAGAAGTTAGGAATCAGGTCTTGAAACGAAGAGGCAGAGCCAAGATTTGAACATCAATCCAACTCATAGCCAGTAATCCCAAACTACCAGATATTTTGTTTCTGTTTTCTATTTTTTGTTCATTTTTTACTTTTTACAAATTTATGTGCATTGGTGTTTTGCCTACAAGTATGCCTGTGAGGGTGCTGGACCCCCTGGAACTGGAGCTATAGACAGCTCTGAGCTGCCATGTGGGTGCTGGGACTTGAACCTGGATCCTCCGGAAGAGGCGCCAAATGGTTAAGGGCCCTCCCGAAGAGCAGCCAGTGCTCTTAGCTGCTGAGCCATCTCTCCAGCCCTGTTTGTTTTGTTTTGTTTTGTTTTGAGACATTGACTATTTTCTAAAAGTCTATTCTTTGCAAATTCTTCTTGGGGTATATTTTATAATCATTATAGTAGTTTGTGCTTATTATTTGGGAGTTCAGACTAAAAGACATTTACTGGCAGGGATACCCTATTGCAACTTGCCACCTAGAACAACATAGCAACTTGAAACTAATTCTGCTGGGCAAACATGGAAAGTGTTACTGCAGACCCCAAAAGATAGGAACTGGTTTGAACACCCAAGCAAGGTCCTGTTGAGCTGGAGCCTTCTTGTCTGGGAAGCTCTGGGGAAGAGCAGAGGTCGGCTCTGTGACGGTGATGATAACCCGTGCGTTGGCGCCCTCTGCTGGCAGGAGGAGGCCGCTTTTTGTCCTTGCGGGAATTCTTGGTTCAAGTGTGTAATCGCAACTTATATAGCCCCGGTCAGCTCTTAGTTTATAACAAAACCCCTATTGATCTTTCTCCTTTTGCAGCAACCAACTACACATCCCATTCTTGTTTGAGGATAGCACACCTGTCCCTGAAGCCAGACTCTATACACTGCTTGTTAGAGAGAAGTCCCACATGCCTGACACACATTCTTCTGTGACATGTACAACCTTAAAGGTCTGCAGCGCTGCACACAAGCCTGGTTTCCCACAGTTCCTGCTAAAGTTGTCTCGCTATTGTTTTTCATAGATAAGAATTTTAAAGTCTCAACTAGCAGAAGGAATCAAACATCTATAATTCTTTGCTTTGTTAAGTTGAAACAATTACTTGCACATCTTTCCTTAGCATATGTTTTCTCTGTTCCTTTCTTGGAACTTTAAGACTAATGAGTCATATTGTTAATCATGTCAATAACTCCTCAAAATTTGAGATTTTGCGCCAATGCCCCCAGGCAAAATTTTTGTATGGTTTTCCCACGGAGCATTGAGCGTCTCTTTCTCTGCTTGATTGTGAACAACTTTTAAGAACCACTGGAGGACTTAAAAATGTCACCAATGCATGACACATTGCAGCCTTCATAAAGATACTATTTAGAAATGCTGGTTTTATTTTATCGTTCTGTTTTAAGGGGTATTGCCCATTTTAAGAGGCAAACAACGTTTAAAATCCTTGTTGTTAAAGAAATTGTTTATATGGAATGAAATAGGCCTAGCATTGGACAGGACTCTGTCACAATTCGTAGAGGCTATTCACCATTAGTGTTATTGCACGCTCTTGTTGGTGTTGCCAAGAATGCAAGATTGATCATTCTTTCTTTGGGCCCTTCCCCCCCCCCCCCAGAGTTGTTTGCAAGGAGCAATTTTGAGAGATGAGGTAATGTCTCCCTGTAGAACAAAGACTAGCTTTGCTTACTGCTCACTATAAAACATAGTAGTTTCCGAGCTCAGCATTCCTCTCCTATAATGAAAACCATTTTGTGTTCAAGCATGCATCTGGGGCCCATATGCTTTGTTCCTGAGGGAATCCGAGTTCAGAGAACCAGCATAAACATGCCGACCCTCTGGCTACTGCTTTCGTTGTCGATAGTACGCTGGTGTTCTGTCAATATCGATAAAACCGTGAAGGATAATATATTTGGCCCGCAAAGTAGAATAAAATCTGACTCTTCGCAGTTCGCCTCACTAGATGGGGCCCCGGTGTGTGTGAGATTAACTCACCGCAGCGGCGATTTTCCTTTCTACAAAGGGGATGCTGATCCTTGTCCTTTAACATAAAAAGGCCCCCTCCCCTGGACTCTTGCGGAGAATTCCCTCTCTCCCTTCAGTGCACCGCGCCAGGCAGGCACCTATCCTCGGATGGCCGGTTCTGCCCGGCAGGGACCCCGTGGACACAGACTGACGCTGCTTTGGTGCAAAAGGTGTCAGCGCCAGGACGCGCCACGCGATGCCTATGCAGGCGGGGTCCGGAGAGCCGCGCTGATTGGAGCCCAAGCCGGGGCTTTTGTCTGGCAGCGGCCGTTGCATAGCAACCGGTGTTCATTTAGATCTCCCCGCGTGGCTTCGGGGTCGCTCTGATGGAGATCGGGGGTGGGTGGGGTAGGGACCCCCGAAGAAGACCCACTCTCCCCACGCCGCAGCTCGGATTGACCGTGACCCCCGTCCGTCTGAGCCAAGGTGCCGGGGTGGGTGGGGAACAGACTCCGCCACCGCGCGCCCTGCAGCCGCCGCGCCCTGCAGCCGCGGCGCCCGCACCGCGCGCTCCCCCACGCGCGCGCCATCGGCCTCCGGAGGCCGCCCACTCGGACGCCGCGTGGGGGCGCGCGGCGGCGGCGGCTGCGGCGGCGGCTCCCCACCACCCCCCTCCTCGGAGGCGTAGCGAGCGGACCAGCTCCCGGGAGGATGTCTCGGTGCGGGGCGCGTCGCCCCCCTCAGGCCACCAGAGGCCCGGATACCTCAGACATTCGGCTCTGGGTCTGTGGGAGCGAAATGCAACCCAAAGCCCGTGGCCCCGAGGCCCCGCGCAGATAAACACGCACAAGCACGCACACAGACGTCGCCGCGGCCCGCACTCGCCGCCGCAGGTCCCGGCGTCGGGGAAGAGCCCGGGAGCCCCGCCCCGTCCCGAGGGATCGCTGCCTTCGCCCGGCAGCCCCGGGTGCGGCCGCTCGCCCTCGCCGCTCGCACGGCGACGGAAGTGTCCGGCGTCACCCACCGGCCCGGAGCAACGGCGCAACGGCCGGTCCGGGCCTGCAGCCTCCGCGGCCCGGGCGGGGCGGAGCGGCCGCCGGACACAGCTGGTAGGCGGGGGCGGCGGGCCGGCAGGGACCGGGAGGGGACGGGCGCGACCGGCGTGCAGCGGCGAGCTCCCGCTGCGCTCTCCCGGCCCGCGGCCCGCAGTCGCCCTTCGGCAGCGGCGGCGGGGGCTCCCGGGAGGGTGGGCGCCGCCGGCCTCGCCGTACGGCTGGAGGGGGGTCTCCGGCTCGGCGGCCGGGCTCCGGCGACGACCGAGACTGCGGTGGGCCGGGCGCGGGGCCGTTGCCTCTGGCTTAATACGGCAGATGCGCGGAAACTCCAACAGGTGGCTCCGTGCGCAATGGATAGCGCATTGGACTTCTAGAGGTTGAAGGCATTCAAAGGTTCCGGGTTCGAGTCCCGGCGGAGTCGGAGTGTTTTTAAAACCTTCGGAGACTGGTTTTTGACTTCTGCCCTTTTTTATTCCTTTGGTCCGTGGTCGAAACAGCTTCCGCGCCCGGCCCAGCCACCGGACCCCTCCCCGCTGCCTGCTGCGGTCGCCACGCTCAGCTGCAGCTTCCGCGGCTTCTCCCGGAGAAGAGTTAGGTAAAGCGGGCTGCAAGGAAGCGGGCCTCTCGGTGTGGGCCTGGGAGAGCGTGGGGCGGGCCTGGGTCTCGCGTGACGTCCCACGTCTGGAGCCTGACCGTGGCCGCCAGCAGGGCGGAGGGAGCGCGCTGCTCAGGCTAGCCCAAGGTGTAAGTACACACCCCTGCCCCTCCCCCAGATCTCGAGTGGATCTTGTAAAAAAAAAAAAAAAAAAAAATACAGACCTGAGTCGTCACCTCAGGATGCCATTTCGGTGGATCTGGGAAGAGGCCCAGAACCCTGCATTTCTGGGGCCGACTGCTTTCTTCTGCCACGGTTTTAGTGCAGAGTTGGAGTGGGCACGCACTGCCTGCCCGCTGGGAACAGGGGTTACTTAGTCTAGTCCCCTTGCGACAGGTCTAACTTCGCCCAAGACAAATCAGCGTCGGAGCGAAGGGAGTTTAAAAACATGTATTACCGACAGAACTCCTAACTCACGCAAAACAGGAACAATTCAAAATCGTCAGCAAAGGTCCGGGAAAGAGTACACATCCTTGTTATTCCTGTATCCGAGACTTGAAATCCTCTCCAGAGCCAGTAGTAACAATAACGGCTGCTTGGGCAGGGCGGTGGTGGCGCACGCCTTTAGTCCCAGCACTCGGGAGGCCGAGGCAAGAGGATCTCTGTGAGTTCGAGGCCAGCCTGGGCTACCTCCAGGATAGACTCCAAAGCTACACAGAGAAACCCTGTCTCGAAAAAACCAAATAATAGTAATAATAGCAATAGTAATGGTTACTTGAAAATGTTTTCCGGGTTTTTTTTGTTCTTTTGTTTTTAATGCAGGAGTTAGCCCTTTCTGTACCTTTGCGCCATCTGGAATATCTTTTGTAATGGAAGTTCTGCCCCAGACTTGCTGGTGATGAGCCCACTGTCTCTTCCTAATAACTTGAAATGCCCACCTTCATGATGGTCTAAATTCTGTATATGTGGTAACTATTATTTTAAGGTGTGTTACTTTTATGTTGAACTCTGTGAAGCTGTGTTACTGTGCAAAACACCTAATGGTCTAATAAAGAACTGCCCAATAAAGAACTTGCAAGGCAGGAGAAAGGATAGGCGGGGCTGGCAGGCAGAGAGGATGTACAGGAGGAGAAATCTGGGAAGAGGGGTTGGAGAGCTAAGATCTAGCAGCCAGAGGAGGACGACGACTCCAGGGGCCAGCCACCCAGCTACACAGCAAGCCAAGGTTTACAGAAGTTAGAGAAAAGGAAAAGCCCAGAGGTAAAAGGAAGTCGGGGTAATTTTAAGTTAAGGAAAGCTGGCTAGAAACTAAGCCAAGCTAAGGCCGAGCATTCATAAGTAATAATAAGCCTCCATGTGTGATTTACTTGGGAGCTGGGTGGCGACCCCCCCCAAAAGAGAAAAAAAAACCACCACCAACAAGTATACACTTTGGTTTCTGGATTGTCTGGTTTGCTGCATTGGTCTGAAATTTTTATGTGCTATTTTACAGTCTAGTAAGGTGAGGTGTTTGTTATTTTTAAAAGATTTCCGCTTCATAATCATGAATTATTCATTAATATAATAATAAAGTAGCGTGGCCAAGGCTGCACATGCTGTGATTTATGAATTATAAACAGTGTCCACGTGTTTGATAACATGTGAACTGTGGGGAAACAGGCATACTCACATTGCTGGGGAGACTAAAATGAGTAGTCTCCAGTTGGGACGTTAGCAATCTTTTTGTTTCTGTGACAAAATAAGATACATTTATTTTGAGTCAAGGACTTTGAAAAGGAACTACCAACTTGTCCAAGGAAAACAAAAAGGCAAATTCTGGTCCCTTAACTTGTGTTTCGTTACAGGTACGCTCCCAACAGATTCTTCATAAAACACTGGTTAAGCTACAAGGCCAGAATGTTTACAGGGTTCCTTCTGACCTCACCAGTTGAGAACTAGGGGGATCGAGGAGGTTACACCTGAGGAAAAGCTGTTACTAAGGGAAAATCTTGATCCCAAGACTTCTTCAGTAAGCCTCCAGATCACTCTGGCTGCCAGTCACTGCATTTACTCCAGGTTGACTAACTTTGGGAGTCACACAGCTGAGCAGTATATATTAACCACCTGCCAGCTTATGAGAAGTAACACCTCTGACGTGGGTACTCTGACATGGTCACAGTTGCCTGGGTTACTTTGCAGAAACTTGAACTTTTGCTAAGACAGGTTCTTCACTGGAGCTACACATACCTGATGGATAACCACAGTAAATACCTGATGGATAACCACGGTAAAAGGCTTGGCATCTGTCTTCCTACAGTGTCCATTTTGCTGTCTTAATTCCTGGGTCAGCTCTCTATATAGATAAATGTTCATCATTTGAAGAAAATGTTTTATCCAAGACTAGTATAACTTGACCTGTTGCCTATCGGAGCTGGTATTTCTTCACCCCACCCTTGTGCTTTCTAGGCAGCTTATGTACCTACAGTCTCTATAAACCATGAGACCAGAATGTTTTATGAGAAACTCAGCAGTTTCTGAGCAAAGCTGACTGCTCATTAGCCCACCAAATAAAAGGAGTGTGTGTGTGTGTGTGTGTGTGTGTGTGTACAAGAAGCATGTCTTTGGAAACCATGTTGGAGCTAATGGGCAGTGACTGAACCATAGTCCATCCAGAAGAATCAGAAGCCCGCTGTGTCATCTTGTTAAGTGAGCAGCTCAGTCACCTCTTCAGTCCGTGTTAGCCTCCCTTTATTCTTACCTGGAAGAGTCAATAAATGGAGCCTTGCCTTGCCTGTCTATGTTCACACCACATGCTTGTTGGAGCCTGGCTTGGAAGTACACATTTAGAATCTGAACTACTCTGAAGGCCGAGGCAAGAGCATCACAAGGATCAAGATCTGCCTTTAGAAAGACGATGTCTCAAAAAGTCTAAAGAGGGCTGAGGATATAGCCCAGAGCACGCACACTCCCCAGACATGCAAAAGCAAATATTATGACTTGTCTCATTGTGCTGTTCCCATAAATCCTGCTATCTAATCTCAGTTTTCGTCCATGGTTACTTGGCTTGGAGGCTTCAGTGTCTGTTTGAGACAGAACATGACCGGAACATGTGTGAAACAAAGACAGTATCATCAGCAGAAGGAAGGCGGGGTGGGTAACAGAAGCAAGATAATATACTTCCTAAAAGCATGTTCCCAAGGACCTGCTCTCAACATGGCCCTAAGTTTCCACCCTCTCCTAATAGCCCATCAAAGGATTAATTCATAGATGGATCAAAGCCCTCATGATTAATCTCTTTTCTAAAGCTCCACATTTATTTAGACATCTCATGGAGCCGAGGACAACCTTAATTGCTAGGATTACAGCCACTAGCTCATGTGATGTTAGGGTTCAAATCCAGGTCTCTGTGCATGCTAAGCGAGCCCTGTACCAGCTGAGCTTCATTCCCAGTCTGCACTTGGCCTCTATATGCAGGCCTCAGTGCTAAGTGGGCCCTTCGGAAGCCCACCTGTTAAATTACTAATCTCTAGGAGCCCACCTGATGAGCACCTGTGGGAGCTCCTATTACTAAGAACTGGAGAAGCAGCTGGGTGTGGTGGCGCACTTTGACCCCAGCTCTAGGAAGGCAGTCTGGTGGTGTGGAATCCTTTTGTACACTGTGAAGATGTGCCACTCGGATTGGTTTATTACAAAAGCTGAATGGCCAATAGCTAGGCAGGATTTCCAGGCACAGAGGATGCTGGGAAGACGGGAGGAGACATGGAAGTAGGAAAAGTATGTAGATGAGGTAAACAAGTCTGGAGCAGCACATAGATGAATAGAAATGGGTTAATTTAAGTTATAAGACTAGCTAAAAACAAGCCTAAGCTATTGGCCGAGCTTTCATAATTAATAAGTCTCCATATCATGATTTGGAAGCTGGCTAGCGAAACAGAAAAAGACTCACTACAGTATGATGGTTCTCGGAGCTTGGGGCCAGCCTAATCTCTCTAGTGAGTTCCAGAACAGTAATGGTGAGACCCTATCCAAAACAAATAAACAAAGCCCCAAACTTTGAGGGTCCACCCAGGACCATATTCCAATTGTTTCATACCCCATTGTTGAGTGTGGACTAAAAAGCCCTGGAGAAACGCTGAATAGTTGTTAGCTGGGAAGCAGTATGATGTGTTGTGTATCATTCCTCTGCTGCAGTGTAGACCATGGACTGAGGCTGTTGAAGACATGAAAGTAAGAAAATATTGAGAGCTGGAATGCGGGAAGTGGTTGAAGAGAAAGCTGAGGATATAAACTAGAGCTGTTTTCCAGGACAAACAGCTGGGCCTTGAACTGAGGGATGCAGGAGGGAGCAGAAGCAGCCAGCTAGAGTGCCAGAGATCTGCTGTTTCCACTTAGGCCAGTGGATGAATGCTGACATAATTAAGACAGAAAATAAAATGCAGGAATGAGTGCAGGAGAGTGAGTTCAGATATGCACGTGTTGACTTTGAGGTCTCTGGGACATCCTGCGGATGCACTGTTGGTGCTTAGACATGCTACGCCAGGCACAGAACAGGTTCCCTGTGACTGTTTACAGAATGGAAGAGCATGGCAAGGGGAAGTCGAAGGTGTGAAGCGAAGGAAAAGCTAACACCAAGCAGACAGACGCAGGCTTTGGATGACCTTAATTGATCTACTTCTTCATGCCAGTTGTAGTAGTCTGGCTGTTAGCCATTAAGCCTAATAATTGTTGAGTGAATTAAATTTTTCATGCTCACTAAACCAAGACAGTTTCATCCATTATTCAAACGCCGATGGCCCCTGACGAGTCTGACTCAGAACTGACTCCAACGGAGAGAAAGCAACTTGGATTGAGCAGAAACTACTTTTCCTGGGCTGGTGATGATTCTTGTCATGCTGGGCAGAGGAGATAATCAAGGTGTTAGATTGTGCAACTGTAGCCTAACATACATGTCTGAGCATTTCAGGGAAACTAGGTGAGGCTATATTTGGTACATTAGGTGAAATGCATCTTCAGTTTACACTTCTTTCAACTGAAACTCTGTGAACCCTATCTTAAGTTGAAGTACAAAAGTATTTGTAGTAAGGATGACAGAGACCGAAGTTCAAGGCAGATGAGATGGGTCAGTAGGTAAAGCCTGCAGCCAAGGCTGAAGGCCTGAATTTGATCCTCGGGACTCACATGGTGAAAGGAGACTCGTAGAGTTCTCCTCTGACCACCATACAAGTACATGCATGTGCCCATGCACATCCACAAATATAAATGAACAGAAGTTCCTAACTTTGTAAAGGGCCCCGGACGTAACACATCTGACACCATGATGGAAGTACTATCAGGCCTTAAAATCCAGCTTGTAGGTAGGCAGCAACACCTGCCAAAACGAGAACCAAGACCCAATCTATCAAAGCCCATCGATCTGGGAAAGTCTCTAATGTACAAACCTTGCTTTTTGGCTTCTGAAGTTCTGAATCTGATCAACTGAGGTGTGTCAACCAGGATGTGGTTTTTATGCTTAAAAGCCCACTCTGAGAAAGGCTCAGGATGGCACTGGGGTCCCAAACATCCAGTGTAGTTACCAACCTGGTAATAAGACTTTCTATGGCTTGAACCCATGTCTGATAGGTCTTCTCTGGTAGACACTCCACAATACCTTCTTATAATTACAATACTTTTTAACTATTTATACTTTATATTTTGGAAGATAATTGTTTTTTTTGGGGGACAGCATTGCATATAAAACAAATTCATTAGGTAGTTGAAGTGATTTTCAATGCCTGACCCCCCTGCCTCCACTTCCAAGGTGCTGGGATTTCAGGCTTGTACCATTACTCTGCTTTGAAAGATTTAAAATAAAACTTGCTCATACTCAATTAAGAATGAATGTTAATAGGTGACTTCAGATTATTTAGGTAATTTCAGTTACTTGATAGAAGTAATTATTTTGTTAAACATGCCCTACGTTATACAAATGAAGTGGAAATAAAGGGACTTTCCATTGTCATAACAAAGATTCCTGATAATCAACTTGGAGGAAGGGATTATTTTGGCTTTGTTTCATAGGTTGTCATCTGTGGTCACTTTGGGCCTGTGGCATGGCAGTCCATAGCAGGAAGGAAATGTGTAGAAGTAAAGCTGGACATCTCACACCTGCAAATAGAAAGTAAACAACCAGGGGTCCCATCCCCTTACAAGGACTTGTCCCCACATGTAACTTCACTAGGCCCCACCTCCTACAGGCGCTCCCCCCCACTTCCCAAAGTACCATAGGCCTTTGAGGTATATTTAAGACAAACTACAAATTGCTATAAAAAATGTTTTTAAAAAGTTAAATAAGCCAATGGAGACAAAGCAAAGAACACCTATCAATGGAAATGTAACTGAGTAAATACTAAAAAATACTTGTCTGTTTTGAAGCAAAGAATAATTCAGCCCATTCTAGCATTCACGGGACAGAAAATACAGCAGTAGGCTGCCCCTGGAGCCTTGGTCAAGAAGCATTTACGAAGAGTCTCCTGGAAGATGTGTAAAGAAACTCTAACCCTTCTTACTTCTCCCACATGGAATCCTTCTGTCACACAGAGGTAACAGTTATTACTGAAATGTTTTTGTTTTGTTTTTAATAAAAGGAATCATAGATGATAGTTTGCTTGTGACCCCAAGGTCAAATATAAGACTTTATAGTTACTGAAATAGGGGTCCAATAATATAAAGGAGCTACATCCAACAAGCCTTCATAGGAGTGATCAACACTTCTTGGGTACCAGAAAGCAGTTTAGCTTGGGTGCCTGCCTGAGCCACTGGAGGAGGTAACTGGGTCATCTGACCTACAAGCCAAGTGAAAATCCTGTTTCATCCTGTTTTGCTTAGAACTAACCTGAGTAGAAGGAATCATTCCTCCAGTTCCAGTTGCTAAGAGAAAAACTCCAGCCCACTTGCATCTTGCACTTTTATCCCAAATTTCCCAGAGACTTCTGCATGGTTCCAGGCATATTTGAGCCTCATTGAGTTGTTTCTACAAGTAGTTCATGTGAACACTTCCCTTACCTCCCCACACACTGTAGTGTGTACGCTGGAAGAACACAGGCAAACATAAGCTGTGTCTACATCCTCCACACACACCACAGTAGTTTTTATATTTAGACATTTTTGATCACTTCAAAAAGTTCTTTGAACATACTACCTATTTATGTTCTAATTATATTTTCTTTAAATAACCGAATAATACCAAAAACGGACAAACATACTAAAATAGTTGATATTCATTTTCCCTTAACAGTCTAAAACCAGACGTATCATCTATACACACAACCTTTTTTATTACAAGGGACACGATTGATTTTGTCAGCTTTATTAGCAAACAGAAATCACTAAATATATATTATTTATATAAATTATGTGATGACTTCAGCAAATAAAGAAGATCTATAAAATGCTGTGGTTTGCTTTGTGGATTTTAATTGCGAAATTTCTTCTTTTTCCGGAACTTCTTTCCTGCTGCATTTGCTGCTTTCTCAGCCATGATTTCCGAATACTTCCTTCGGTTAAACCTGAAGAGAAAAACAAACCTTTATGTTCTATCTAAAGCACGATGTATCAGGTATATGAGGTATCGGCAGTTAATAGAGTTTTAGGGAGGAGCTAAATCTCCAAATGCTCTGTGCTGAGCTGTTTTGTATATCACATTGCTACCAAATGTCAGGAGGCTGAGGACAGCAGTGGACAAGGCAGCAATCAACAGTCTCTGTCCTCAGAGTTTGTAATTCATTTTATTTAGGTTTTGAGATGGTGTCTTGCAGTGGCTGGCCATGAACTTCCTATGTATCCCAGGCTGACCTCGAACTCACAACCTGCCTTTCTCAGCTTCCTATGCATCGGATTTACATATGTGCACTGAATTCCTCAGCCAGAGTTTGTATTTAAAGACCAGTATCCATTACCAGGTGACATTAGATCTGGGTAATGTGGGATAAAAATTCAGAAAGGACAAAGTAAAACAGTTTCTACTTAATAAAAACAGTATTATTGACATTTCTTAGAGCTCAGAGCCAGGTGTACGGGCACACTTGGGAGGCAAAGGCAGGTGATCTCTGATCCACAACAGAGCTACATAGTGAGAGACCCTGTCTTAAAAAACCAACCCCTTAGAAAACAAAGAGCAATGATTTTCAGGTCTGCTCTCCAGATAAGAGATGTTAGGTAAAAAGTATTTCCAAAGGAACACAGGCATCATCCCTTCTCACCCTCATTCTGAGGGTTCGTGAGCAGTTTAAAGGCTACATGACATAGAGCTTGGCAGAAATAGATGAGGATCTAACTTTATGCCAAATACTATATTATTTGTTTTATTCTCATAAAAACAGTAACCAGATTGTAATCTGAAAACCTATAAACTTTGTGTATTTAAAAAAAAGCATACACATTATACAGTGGTGCATGCCTTTAATCCAGTACTTGAAAGGCAGAGCAGGATCTCTGTGAGTTCGTCGAGGCCAGCCTTGGCTACAGAGAGTCCAGAGAAAGGCGCAAAGCTTCACACCTTGTCTAAAAAAAATTCAAAAAATAAATAAATAAATATAAATAAAATAAACAATGTCTGCGCTCTACAACTCCAGTGAATCAGATTTCAGCCAGCAGCCTTTCACGAATAGTTTTTTTCCTTTGTAGATTCTTGTGTCAACTGTGAATTATCAGAAGTCAGCTGGATTATCAGGTTCACACATGGTTCCACCTATAAGAAAAAAAGATTGATTGAATAAAGTCTACAACCGGTCTGTTACCGTAAGGATGTTGTTACTCCACATTTCAGATAGGTCTAAAGTTTTGCGAAAGAAACAGTAAGCACAAAAACTTACATTACATTATAAAGATTTATGCCATTTTAAAGGCAAAACATAAACACCTAGTAGCCAGTTCACTGGGGCTAACGACGACATTTCCCCATTGGAGAGTGTACAGTGGGTCCAAACTTTAAATCTTAAGGCTAAACAGTAAGGTTCATGATGATAGCACAAAACACTATAAACTGTGCTTTCTTAATCCAATGTCGCACATTTAAATTCTACATGTCTATTGATTTTAATTCGATAAATACGATTGCGGCCTAAAAGCTGTCAGTAAAGGTTCTACATGAGATTCATTCAGCTGGCGTTACTTTTAGAATGGTTACGTTTATGTGTGCCAGGCACTATGTGCTTAGGTGATGGGGGAAACAAGATGACGTCCAGTTCACACACCGGAAGCCGACACAACCTTCATTTCAGCAAGAGCCAGTGCCGACACTGAACACTACAGTGCTGATGGTGCCACGAAGAGAACACTATATATATACACGGCTCTGGAGACCTAGTATCCAGGCTTATTAAAGAGGTAAGCATGCAAGACGGCATTTTAGTTGGCTCTGCCTTCTGATAGTGTAACACCATCACCAAAGCAAGGAAGAGATAGAAGTCGCGAGCAGTAAAGACTGCACCTCTCTGATGAAGCCGAGTAGCTGAGTGTGTGGGACGTTCAAAGAGGGCTCAATCATAACAAGAGGGTGGCAAGGAGTGGGGTGCAGATCATTGAAGGTCAAAGGTACGTGATACAGACCAAACCGCATCCAGGTCATACCAGAATTACTCCAGCTTCTCAGAAGTATAACATGAACAAGATGGTAAGTATAATACAGAATACAACTACTCACTATCAGTGCGGCTGAGGAGGAGACAATCTGGATACCAGCCTAGCGAAAGGCTGAAGGGTTGAGAAGAGTGGTGAACAGCACGATCACGTGCTCACGTGCTCACTCGGGTCACTGGACACTGAAAAGAACCTTTTTTGTATGTTCTTCACCATCTGCGCCAGGAGCTTGAAAAGAGAAAAGGAGACGGCACAGTATTTCCTTCTCTTCTACACTGCCTCACTTTGCTCTTCGGTTAGACAGCCACACATTCAAAACAAAGATTTCAGGAGTTGACAGACTACCTTGATCCAGCTACCATTTCTACCCCGGCCCTTTGACTGAGACACATCATATCAATGGATGCTAGTTGCGCCTATCGTCATATAAAGCCTAAGCAGACCACTGCACAGGCTGGTACACACATGTAAACTCTCTCATTATTTGCCACGCTAGTCTCACACTCACACTAACCAGCATCTGATCTGTACTACCTTGAGTAGTACTTCGGGAAACACATCTCTTGTCATTTTCTTGTAAAATCTTTGGTCCATTGCTTCTCTATGCTGTCCATGCTTACTGAGCTCATTTTTTTATCTGCAATGTTTCTGGAGGTTCATTTTTCAGTTCATCTGTCATTATTCGGTCAGCTTTCTTTTTGTCGACCTGAAATTACAAGTTTTAAAGAATAAACGTTTTTAAAAAGTCGCTCTTTCTGAAAGTAAAGTTAAAAATACATTTAAAAAAACGTTCTACGTACGCACTATAAGAGCACGTCCATGGTATGCGGTGCCCGTGGAGGTGAGGAGAGTAGGAGTTCCTGAGCTGGAGTCTCAGGAAGTTAGGAGATGCCTCCCTCATGTGGAAGCTGGGACCAAACTTGTCCTCTGTAAGAGTAGCAAGCGTTCTTGACCAAGCCCTCTCTCAAGCCCCCAATAAGACATTCTCAAGCATTATGAGAACATGGAGACTAATTTTCCCCAAAGTTAGACACGCTGCCCACTGTGCTATAAAGGTCTCCTGTAATTTATAAAAGAGAAAACTGTGGTGAATTACTTGTTTATGGTAGTACGTAGCTGTGACCTCAACTACTTTTACAAGAGATTAAGGCTGATGACTGCGAATTCAAGACGCCAACCTGGGCTACCCATTCAGACTTGGGAAAGGGAGCATTTACAAGGGCTGGGGATGTAACTCAGTTGATAAGAGGTCTCACCCAGCATACGTGAAGCCCTGGGGTTCACTCTTCAACACTGCATAAACTGAGTATGGCATGCACACCTGTAACCCCAGAATTTGGGAACTGGTGGCCAGAGAATAAGAAGTCCAAGTTCATCCTCTGCTTAGCAACCCAGGATATGAGACACTGTCTCAAAAAAAACCCCAGCTTTACAGAAAGCATTTATTTCCAGAGATCTTATTAATAAAATTAAGTCCAAAACAAAAAACACCCAAAACATTTCTTTGGCACAGCATCATCAGTTTCATAAATGATGGCTTCCTGTGATAATTTCAGGGAAAGAACACTCAATACACAGCTTCATTTTTGGTGCTTAAAAGCCCCATCCAGGAGATAATGTATAAGAGCATTTTATTTTAGGAGCTGGTATATAACAGCATTATTTTAAGGGTTGAGAACTAACTTCTACAAAATAAACAAAATTACTAAATTCTTTTGAAATCCTCTCAACCAGCATTTTCATTCATCCAATGGTTTTGTGCCTGCACGTGCAGTGTGCTGGATTAATTAGCACTTTTATAACTGCCTTGTAAGTTCAAAGAAAGTAGTAATAAATCAGTTTGTTTACTGCACTGTTTCTGCTCCCTTCTCAGACTGCCAGACTAGTAGATCAGAGTTTAAAGTTTGTTATATAACTCTAATGCAATAGAGTGCTAGGCTTTTTCAGAAGTTATTAAATCCAAATGATACGCGAACGCGCTGTTGCTGAAGCTTCTTATGCTAGGCTGTGTCACTGCTTAATTAGGTAAAGCTGTTTTCAAAAGCTGTGTATGGATGGCAGAAGCCAATAACTCAGTACAAAGGTACACTTTAAACATGCACAAGAACCCAGGGTTTACTCCAAGCACCAAAACAAACCTAAAACAGAAACTGTATTTGTGTGCAAAGATGTGTGAAAAGTCACACTAGAGACCTGCTAAGAATGAACATATTATGGCCCTTAAGTGTCTCAGAATAAACTCCTGTCCGTGGTGACAGTGGACAAAGATGTTACCAAGCTGACTGATCACATCTCATTATCACATCCCTGAAGTCCAAAGCAGTAACTTCCTACTTACCTGCGCTGTGTTCTTGACTTGATGCTTCATTCACTATATGGGGACAGAATAATTTTTTCAAATCAAGTGTGCACTTTGACATGCAGTCCTTCAGCTGAAGACTAGCAATACAAAAATTTTATTATCATTTTAAAACTTTCTTCCTCATTTAAACTTTAGGCTTTTAAGCCTTTGTTTGTTTAGCAAATCCATTAATCTATGTCCTGAATGTTTTTTGCACTTATTAAAGTACGTACTGCGCAAACCTCTGGCGCTTGTTTTTATCCCTGGAACCCACAGTGGTGACATGCAGCTACTGCGTAGGTTGTCTCTAATGTTCCAGAATACACACAGCACAAACACCCACACATTACAACACACAAAACAATGCACTAAAATGCTTCAAAATAGCAAGAAAACAGGACCCCTGGGTCTTTAAGTGGTGGGATGCAATAATAATATAATAATTATAATAATTAATATATGAGGATAGTAATCAACAATGTTGTCTGATGTTGGTTAATATATTCAAGTATATCTCTTACAGATAAAACTACCATTCATAAAAACAAAACAAAACAACTAATCCCACAGATGGCAAAAGAGCACAAGGACGCCAAAGCAGTTTGCCGCAGGGAAAGTAGGGAAGTAGTTGTCATTTTCTAAGAAAGAGGATGGGTAGATTTATGCACACCTCGTGGCTTTTCGCTATGAATCTGTGTTCTTTTTCTCCCTGAAAGGCTGTTTTCTTTTGTCTACACATTGAAAATTAATATTACAAACGCCAACTTCTTGATTACTTAGTCCAGGGTCTATGCTGCTGCTTGCTTGTCAACTTCAACCGCTGGAAGAAAAAGGTCACTTAAAGATCAAGTAGAAAAAATATGGAAACAAGGTGTACATGTTTAATTCATCATCATGGAAAACAGAGCATTCTTACCTGTACTGTGCAGTTCTCTAAAACACTGATATAAAGGTGATCTCATACATTCACTTAGAAAAAGTCGTCTATGGATGATTATGAATCAACACTATTGGTGAAGACATCCAAAAGATTTCCAAGATTTTCTAGGAGGACTAAGCAATAACATGCCCACATATTCATAAAGAACTTGAAGAAAAGGCATTCAGTTGAATTTCACACACTGGAGGACACAGTTCAGAAAGACGCACTGTTATCTCTACACCAGGGAGAAAGAGCAGCTCTGAACTTAACAGGCTACCAACTCTACAATTCTTTCCTAGGCAGACCAGGTATGGTGCAGGACTATAATCCCAGCCATCAGGGCTGAGCAGGATTTTGTGTTCCAGTCTAATGCAGGCTACAGAGAGATCTGTGTGAAAGAAAAAAGAGTTGTTGCTGGGTGAATTAATGGCAGTGTTTCTAAATATACCTCAGGGGGCAATGAGCACCAACCCTACAGAAGCAGAAAAGACAGCATACTCTAGACCACCAACACTGTCTCTTCCACATCTGGCCCTGGCTCCTATCATATTTTTATAGTGAGAATGTTTACTTTACAAAACCAAGAGTCCTTTTTATAAGCAAATACTCTCAGACTGAAAGTCAGTTTCTTCTCTGATCATTCTCATAAACCATGTAGTGTAGTTCAAAGTACAATGAGCCTCCACTGGAAAGTGGAGTCTATTACAGTGCCTTGGTAGTGGTTCTTATCTTTGAATGTACATTAGAATTAATGTGGGAAGGAGTGTGGGGTTTTTTTTTTTAAACAAAACAAAAAACAATTAACAAGCAAACAATAAAAGCATTAGCCAGTCATGGTGATGCACACCTTCAGGCCCCTCAGAGGCTATCACCAGGACTCTTGGTGGCCCACCAAGGACTAGATGTTAAGACCCTATTGCTGGCTGAATGGTGGTGGTGTATACCTTTTATCCCAGTACCAGGGAGGCAAAGGCAGAGGCAGGTGGATCTCTGTGAGTTCAAGGCCAGCCTGGTCTATAGAGTGAGTTCCAGGACAGCCAGGACTACACAGAAAAACCCTGTCTTGAAAATCCCAAAGACCCTACTGCTGAAGATATCACAGGCTTCGGTTACAGGACATAGAAAGCAACCCGAAATTGAGCTGGAAGCATCTTTCCTGTTGGCTAACCTTTATAGTGCTGGAAAGTAACTAAACAGGCTGGGGAGAAAAGTTATCAATGGTCTCACCTGTAGAGGCCCAGAGGCTTCCTAGTGAGAACTTACTCAGGGTCCAAGAATCTGAGCTTGCTTTACCCAGCAGGGCTGCATAAGGGGATGCTTTGACCATGGGCGTGGTTGCCAGGTGTTTCGGAAGGGTCTACACTTGGCTGTGTGGTGTGCTTTGATCTAGCAAGGGGGAGGTCTTTTGCCCTGCCCCTTGGCATTGTTATAAAAAGCCCTCCTTCAGAAGCAGAACAGTCATTGGATTTTGATCCAGGTCCTCCCGAAGTTATCCTGTGTTGCTTTTCTCCTCTTCGCTATCTTTCTATCTAGAAGTTTCCTATCCCTCTCTCCTCCTCACAGAACTCCTTTGAAAAGGTAGGAGCCGGCCTCCCACACTTGCTCAGTGTGGACCTACATGTATCCTGACTCGCCAGAGGAGCTATGTCTGCCTTTCTGGTGCCCTGTGAGAGGTAACCAACCACTTCCAAGTGGATCTGAGGCCCACTTACAGGAATACATACCTGGCACAGTAAACCTCATCAGAAGTCTGTGGTTGGTCACAGGCCCTAGTAGAGAAGCTACTTTCTTTTGCTAGACACGATGAATTCATTAAAAATACCTTCTAAATATTTAGGTCCATGCCCAGGTATGGTAAGACGCCTTTTTTTTTTTTTTTGCAGTGGGTAGCAGTTACTACCAAGACTCAGAGCTGTCAAAAGTGCTGAGAGTAAGTGTCTCAAGATGCTCGGTTCTAAGTGGGACATCTGTATCACCTCTTCCAAAGCTCAGGGAACACTGCAGGAGAGGGGCAGAGAACATGTACAAGTGGGAGGAAGGGGCAGAGAGCAGCAGTGTGGAATGCTGTTCTGGGTAGGACATGGGAGTCGCACCTGGGAACTCACAGAAGCTGTTGATCGACTGCACATGACTGGACCAGTCGGCACTTTGTAATGGAGGGTCCAGGAGCTCATGAGGCCCCACCTCGCCCTGAGGACCTACAGGCAGTTAATGATTACTGGGGGGGAAGAGACATTGTCTTCAATGGTGTAGCACTAGTAAGCTTCCCATGAGCCTCTAAATAACCCCTCACCCATAAGCAATTAAACTCACTGGGTCACCTATGTCCCCCAAAGACATGAAAGCAGAAAGAGAACTAGCTGGGAAAAGGGCCATCAGTGGAATGAAAGGTGGATGAGAGGAGGAGGAGGGGTAACTGCACCTCAGAATCCACTATACACACACGGAGGAAGCATCATAATGAAGCATCTATACCATATACTAATAAAAATTAGTTTGGGGGCTGAGGTACAGCTCAGTGGCAAAGGATAGGCTTCTCAGGCTGAGGCCACAGGCTGAGCCCTTAGCACGCCCTCTCCTATTTAAAGGCAGTACTCACAGCTTAGACTTTGTGTTGTTCAGTAAGTCTTCCTCGTCACTAGACTCGCCTTTCTTTTCATCACTGTCTGATGATTCTTCACTGTCTTCCTCTTCTTCTCCTCCTCTTCCTCAACAGCAACTTCGCTCGGGCCTTGTCTTCCAGGTAAAATTTTTATCAGCACTCAATCCAGGAGTTCTATCAATTACAAACAGTGCGCTACCACAGGCCGGCTCTTCCGAGTCTCCACTTGACGACTCCTTCTGGCCACCGTTTTCAACAGGACACACAGTGTCCTTTTCAATCTCGCTGTTTTCAGACTGTTGGCTTTCATCACTGCTAAGAAACAGTAAAACAGAACTATCCATATCCTGAGACACGCCGAGTTCAGACTTGGATAGTCTAGTATCACATTCAGGACCCACATCACTTAGGCTGTTGTTTTCCCCGACACCACACTTGTGGGCTCTTCATTACTATCACCGTGATCACTGAATTGTGTCAAGTCGCCCGTCTTTAGGCTGTCTGCTCCCTCTTCATTCAGTCTTTCTATTTTCACAACTGCAAACTTGTTCTCTAATGACTTCATTATGGCCTCACTGTGTGGACTTGAAGGCTGTGATATGGCTTTACTATTCGGGGTGCTTGAATGATTCTGAGAAGCTGACTGCTGAAGGTGAGGGTCTTGAACTTCAGAAAGATTCAACTGGGAATCTCTCCCATCAATTTTTTTTTCGTCTATTATTTTGGTGTCCTCTTCATCTAGGCTCTGACAATTCTCCTTCCTGATTTCTGTAAGAGATGCAACACTGGCTTGGTTTCCTTCTTGTCTATGCAAATGTTGGTGGTTCTGTGTTGTTAGTTTTTTTTCTGAATTTCTGTGGATGGAATCATCGAGGTCATTATTAGAGAAATCCGGCCTATTTACCTGAGAAAGTGGTCTTGCTGGTAACTGAGAGGTCTGTCTAACATCCGAGTCTTCCGAATTCACAGATGTATCCATGATTTGCTTTTTATTTCCTGGTATAACCTTAGTATCTTCCTTCTCAGCCTGGGCCTGTAATTTCTTCTGCATACCCCTGGCTAGTCTCCTGGCTGTAGCCCCAAGGGAGGAAATGCCTGAGCATGAGGATTCAGCATCAGATATGGCTTCTGCCTGTGATTCTTGGCTTGACTCTCTTTCAGATTTACCCTTCTTTCTTCTGCTGCTTCTTTCTGTGGAAGGTACAATCATGGAAACCCCCGAAGCATGAGACTCTGCGTCAGAAACAACTCCTTCATCGAGAGATTCGTGTTGAGGGGTGATTTTCTGCCTTTTCCTAACACTGGACTTTGGGGTGGGTGCAATTACAACCTTCCTCTTCCTAGTTACTCTTACAATGGGCTCCTGGACCTCCAACACAGAAGAAACCCCTGAAGCATGGGACTCTGCCTCAGAGGCCTCTGCATCGGTGGCTGGTTCAGCTATCTCTGCTGGAGGGCCTGCATTTCTACTTTTCCTCTTTCTGGAGAGGGCTGAACTTTGTTTCTCAGCAGTCTGTGGCTCAGCAGTACTTCTGTCATCCGATCCTGATTCTTTCTTGCTTTCTAGATGTGTCCCAATTCCTTGAGGGGCAGAACTCTGCAAACCAAAAACAAACAGTATCATTTAGATAGGGCCGGGACAAGAGAAAGCAAATGCGGTAAGATCTCAAACAGCAAAACTGAATAAGGTACCAAACAAAGCCGAACTCATGATGAAGTAATTTTTTTCAGAAGGCAGAACTGAAAAGAGAATTTTCTCCACTTAGAGAAAAGGAAAAAAAAATCCAAATCATTTATAGAAGCCCAGGGTGGCGGGGGAGTTAAGTACTAACTGAACAGATATGGCGTATATACATTTATGAGTGTATAAGGGAATCCGCTGCTTGCCTGGTTTTTACATACAGGAAAGGGCTGCTCAACATCCTTTACCACACAAGCTAAAGAGCATGGCAGCAGGAGACAGTCAGAAGCTCTGAGAGACACACTGCCGCCCTTAATACGCCAGAGGAGTTGGTGCTGGGCCACCGCCGGCTTCCCCACGTGAAAAAGTGCCCCCCCATCCCCGAAACGAGGCTCGAGAGTGGTGGCTGCAATCTCCCCTGGTACAGAAAGCTTAAAAGGACTGCACACGGCAACCAACCTACACTCCGGGAAGTGCCTAAAAGACGCCAGGGCCAACCAGGTTCGGGCCGACTGGGCAGCACTACGCGCGCAAGGCTCGGGTCCTCCTCGCCCTCCTCCGCTCCTCCTCGCCCTCCTCCGCCCCGCCGAGCCTCCTCACTCCCCTCCACCCGGCCGAGCGGCTCTGCCTAGCGGCGAGGAGACTCGGGGAGCCTGGGATCGCTCACCTTCTGCTGGGAGCTTTCCGACGCGGCCCGGAGTGTGGTCCGGGACAGCCCGGACCTGGTGACCACCATTTCCCCGACGCTGCCCTCGCAGCCAGCGCGGCTTCCTCTGTCCCGTCGCTCCGGAAGTGCGTCAGACAAGGGCTTCGCTTATGAGTCCCCGCGGAAACCGAGGCTCGGAAGAACCGTTCCTTCCCCGGCTCCGGGGCAGTTCTAGCCGGGGGTCGCCGCCGCGCCGCGGGGAGAGCGGTCAACCGGAAGGAGACGGCCCGCCCGCCTCTTGTTCCGAGCGTCGCCCGCGGTGCTGCCCGCGGCCGTAGAGGCCTTCCTCGCCATTTTACACAGAGTGGGAAGTTGCGTTATTTACCCTGCTTTCCGTCCGTCTTCTTTGCAGTAATTGTAAGATCTTTGACCCGAATCTTGACTGAAGCCAAAGGGGGACTTGACTTCTTTTAGAAAGCACCAGTATTTGTTAAGTTAAAGATAAATGAGATTTCGAGGTTTGTTTGGACACAAGGATGTACGTTAAGTGCCTGGGACCTCGGAGAATAATTAGAAAGCTCGGGATTTAACTAAGATGTCTCCGGATTTAAAATAAGCTTTAAAATTAAAAAAAAGAAAGAAAGAAAAAAAAATTGTGGAGAGGTGTTAGCATTCCGGCATTTACACCGGCCTGCTCTCGGGGACCTAGCAGACTGCGTCATCAGTAGCAGCCAAAACGTGACCCTGTGGCGCTGCCGCCACTAAGTAGAGCACTCGCCCTAGGCGCATGCGCTGTATCCTCTTCTGAAAGGCAAGCTTCTAGGCCAGCTTGGCCTAGAGAGGGATCCAGAACAGGTACTAAAACTACACAGAGAACCTGTCTCAAAAAACAAACAAACAAAAAAAAGGCAAGCTCTTTCCGCCTCCCCCCCCCCAGGTCTCCTCTGCACCACCCCCCAGTAAACCTCCGCGGTGAGCTCTGTTGCATGGTGTGACTTTGTGGTGTCCCTTGGCTCCAACTCGCCAAGGGCCCCTCCGACCCCTAAACTATTACAAGAGTGATAAGACTTTTTATTTTTTGCAACGAAGGCAGAGACTGGCCCACATCAAAAGGGTTTCGGGGCTTTTGTTTTGTTTTAAGGCCTATGTAGCCCTGACTGTCCTGAAACTCACACTATGTAGACCAGGCTCATCTCGAACTCAAAGATCCACCTGCCCCTGCCTCTCAAGTGCTGGGATCAAAGGCGTGCGCCTTCACACCTGGTTGAGGTGTTCAGTTTTGTTTTCCAGATGAAAGATGGAACTAGATTATGTTGAGAGGCTACAAAAGGGACTGAAGGGGCTTGAGAGATGGCTCAGAGGTTAAGAGCACTGACTACTCTTCCAGAGGTCCTGAGTTCAATTCCCAGCAACCACATGGTGGCTCACAACCATCTGTAATGAGATCTGGCGCCCTCTTCTGGCTGGCAGTCATATATGCTGTGTATACATAATAAATAAATCTTTAAAAAAAAAAAAGGGGACTGAGGAAGGGGTAAAGGAATTAATGTTGGGAGTGAGAAAAGATGTGTCTCATCGAATCTATTTTCCTTCACTTTTTAAACACAAAATAATTTTTCTTAAAAACACGTATTCCAGGCGGCGTTGGTACATGCCTTTAATCCCAGCACTTGGGAGGCAGAGCCAGGCAGGTCTTGGTGAGTTCGAGGCCAGCCTGGTCTACAGAGATCCAGGACAAGCACCAAACCCTGTCTCAAAAAAACAAAAAAAAAACCTTTTGGTAACACGTATTCCAGTGGGTACACTGCTTCTAAGTAGCTCCTCTTCGTTTGCCTTAGAGGCAGGTATGCATAGTGACCAAGTATTTTTGTTTTTTCAAGACACGGCTTCTTTGTGTAACAGCCCTGGTTATCCCAGAACTCACTCTGTAGACCAGGTTGGCTTCAAACTCACAGAGATCACCTGTCTGTCTCCTCAGTGCCAGGATTAAAGGCGTGTGCCACCACTGCCCAGCCATGACCAAGTTTTGATTGTTAGAAGTTGTCTTAAAAACATGACTCATGCTTAGTAAAGTGGTTGGTTTGTTTCCTCCTGGAGAATTGTGTCTGGTTTTCAAGCAGCCATTGTGTGCCCTGAG
The DNA here is from genome assembly GCF_004664715.2 of Peromyscus leucopus. Classification (NCBI taxonomy): domain Eukaryota; kingdom Metazoa; phylum Chordata; class Mammalia; order Rodentia; family Cricetidae; genus Peromyscus; species Peromyscus leucopus. The sequence goes on along the minus strand of NW_023505424.1, from coordinate 557,770 downwards.
GATGCAACCTGTGCTTTTAGGAGTCTCGTAAAAGTGAAGGACAAGAACATGTGTTTCTGCTAATGGTAGAACTTGAGTCCATCTCCTGTCTTCACATTCTTTAAGACAGGCAAGGCTTTGTGGAAACACTGACAACAATAGTGAAGGCTGCTACTTTTCAGTTTAGGTGCAAAAGGTTCCATTTTGTTCTCTCAGATATCTGGTGAAAGCCCACTGCTGGATGTGAGCTGCTCTATGGTGAAGACTAGGGGGGAAGTTTCTGGCTGAAATAGCCAGTGAGAAATTGAGATCTTCAGTCTGATCAACTGCCTTAGAGTGGAATAATGTCATGCCAAGTGTACACTTGATTTTATAAGAAATGCCAAAGCCAGGTATGGTAGTGCATGGCTTGCAACCTCAGCACTTGCAGTGCCTAGGCAGGAGGACCCTGGCCAGGCTGAACGACCTAACAAGATTGTGTCTCAAGAACAAAAAAAAAAAATAAATGCCTGGGTATTTTCTATAGCGACAGTTTCAGTCTCACCAACATCTGAGAGTTACATCTGCATCACATTCTCACCAGCACTTGCTGTAGTCAGTCTTTACATTCTGTGTCATTAGGGACATGTCACTACAGTTTAATCTGCACTTCCTGATGGTAATGGTGAACATCTTTAAACAGCTGCAGGGCCTGGGGTTCAATCTCCAGCACGATTAAGAAATAAAAGAGCGAGTGTGAACTACATGTTCAGACAAACAGAACCACCAGGTTTACTGCATGTCCTAGTCAGCTGTCTGTTGCTGTGAAAATTTCTGGTTAAACAGCTTCAGAGATTTGGGCTCCCAGTTCAGAGGCTGCAGCCCACGTCACTTCACTCTGTCCCTTTGGGCTGATGGCAAGACAAAATAGGTGGAGAGTATGTGACAGCAAAGTTGTTCACCACAGGGTGGCTGAGATGCATGGAGGAGGGGCAGGGCCCTCACCCCTCTTCAAGAATTCCAGTGACCGAACTTCCACGAGGCTCCACTTCCTAAAGTTTCTACCACATCCCTACAGTACCATCAGCCAGAGACCAGGCCTCTAATACACGACCTTTGCGGGGATTGAAGATCCAAACCATAACACTACTCCAAAGATGTTGGTGAAAATTACTAAGGATATAAGAAAAACAAGTGAATTTAATGAGCACAGTACAACCATAGGACTGAGTAAAGAAAGGGAAGACAGTTGACTCAAAGTAATAATTATTTTAAGATATGAACCATCTTAAAATGATGGAAAGTGGACATACCAAATCCATATATGAAAAACATGCTAATGAAACACATCGGGTTCTAATTTTCTGACAATGGATATACAATCATATCCTATGGAAGTTAGGTCACTGACAAGCTTTAGTCTCTTTTACACAATGTGACTTTTCCAGCCATACCTCAACCCAACAAGCCTTCTGTGGGACTGTGTTCATGTGCTTGTGTGCCCATACAGATGCATGCACAGACCAGAGGTCTACTTCACTGGGTATCTTCCTCTGGAACATTCCATCTTATTTTTAAGATCTAAGTGAAGCAGAGCTTGCTGAGTGGTGGAGCTGTCTGCTTCCTAGTGCTGGAATACCACTCCACCGCCATGCCTGGCTTTATGTGGATGCTGAGGATCCAAACTCACACCCTCGTGCTTGTCTATGAGGTATCCCTGGGGCCAGCCATCTCCCCAGCCCCAGAATAAGACTTTGAAGATGCCTTCATTGTACTGACATGTTTACATATAAATTGCTCATTTGATAAAATATTTACAAATCAGGCAGAGAAGGATCTCTACCCACAATGCTCAGCACACTTTGTTCCCACCTGACCATAAAAGTTAATTGCATAGGCACTTTCTTCCACATCCTCCAACCTTTTCCCCATTTCTGCCACCAACCAAGATAGCTCTTTTATTGCTCTTCATGACCTCATCTCCTCCCTTTGAATATACTGTATGCTCTTTAAAGATAAGGATGTTGATCTGTGTCCATTTGTAGCATTTTGCATAACACACAGCACACGTCTCTGCTGAGTGAATGAATAGCTTTATGGGTTAGATATTTTTCAAGTAACTCACAATTTATTTTCAATCATATTGTTGAATTCAAATGATTCAAAATCAATGTGATGCTGTAAGATGTTCCCATTTTTCAAACAACTCAAACATACAACTCACATTTTAAGTAATATAAGCAAAATAAAAAATATCTTTAACAATGCCTTATATTTGCTTAAGTACACTACTACAGACACATAATAGTTCATTATTTCCATTTTCTGTTTCCCCCAATCTGAAAACTATAAAATATTGTAACATATTTTTGAAAAATCAAACTCTGACATATTCCTTCATCAGTTTTATGATGAAGAGAGAGGTAATTAACTCTGAACATTGGAAATTAGTGTTGGAAAAATGAGTTTAGAATCAAAAGCTGGTGTGTTTGAGTATAAGAACACAGATAGCACAAGTGATTTAAATTCTTCGAAAAACTTCACAGTTCTCTATCCATACATTTGGCAGGAGGAGGAACTGCCAGCCAGTGTACACCAGTAACTGGTTGCTTACATTTCAAAGATCAAAGTACTTGGTGGGCAGCCTAGGAAGAAACACTCAGATAAAGACATATAATTACGATGAGCCTTACACCTTTTGTCCCTGAAAAACAAGATCCTAATTTTGGTTACTGCTTAGCCACAATATAGAAAATCTGAACTATTCATGCAAAATAGACAAAATAGCTTTATGATTTTCATAGAAAACCTGAACTGCCTGTGCAATACAGAATAACTTCAGTTTTGTTTTACCTTTATATATTCTTAAATAATTTATTTTCAAATCATACTGTTTAAATTCAGATAGTTAAAATTAATGTGATGCCTTAGGTCCGAGATTTTCCACCACTGGCACAACCAAATGAGAGCATATGGTTCACATACATGTCCAGATGACCATTTTTCAGAACTGAAACACTATTAGATATTTATGACTCATGTTCTATCACTAGTCATCCTTAAATGGATACTGTATTAGTGTTCTGGCATCAATATGGTTTTCAGGGGCAGGCATGGCGGCACACGCCTTTAGTCCCAGCACTCGGAGAGGCAGAGGCAGGCAAATCTCTGAGTTTGAGGCCAACCTGGCCTATATAGCAAGCTCCAGCACTACAGAGACCCTGTCTCAAAAAAAAAAAAAAAAAAACAAAAAACAAAAAAACAAAAAAGTCTTTAGAATATACAGCATATGAATCTATCTTATTAGAGACCTTGGTCCTTCTGGTGTATATCGTCTCTTGGATGGAAATTCAAGGTAAACTCATGGAATAAATCCCAAGTAACAGAATGCTGCTGAGTAAGGCACCTATTGATTTTGGAACGTAAAAAGCTAAAAACCTTTTTTAAAATGTTTACTTGGAAAGAAATTACACACAAAGTATTCCTACCTTGGGTCACTGAATTAAAATATATCTGTCACACACACAACACACTGATAACTTAGCTTTTCATTTTAAACAGTTACTTGGGTAGTATTTTTGAAAGATCTGTGTGTATGTACCATGTGTATGACTGGTGCCTCCAAGTCAGAAGAGGACATTGGATCCCCTGGAACTGAGTTACAGATGCTTGGGCACCACCATGTTGGTGCCAGGCCCTGAATCTGGATCCTCTTCAAGAGCAGCAAATGCTCTTAGCCACCAAGCCATCTTTTCAGCCCCAAAAAACTCATTTTAAAAGGGTACCCAATAACTTAAGGATTTGGAGTAAAAGAATATTTTAACTGGACAAAGATGTGTTACATTATGCTGAGGAATATTACTTTAACTGTGTAGAGGTATGTTACTTTTGTTTATGTTGCCATTTGTTTAATGATGTAAAGATGTGTTGCATCTCTTTCACCTTGCTTGCCTAAGGCACCTGATGGTCTAATAAAGAACTGAACGGCCAATAGCTAGGCAGGAAGGAAAGGCTGGGAGCTGCAGAAGAGAGAGACTAAATAGAATCTAGGCCTGAGAGGAAGAATGGGGGGCACAGCAGGGTCAGAAGCCAGGCAGCCACCAGCCGGCCATGGAGAAACAGTGAAAGTAAGACAACAGAAGGAAGAAAGGTGATGAGCCCGAGCGGAAGTGGAAAAAAGAGACAGGTTAATTTAAGAGAGCTAGCCAGGAACGTGCCTAAGCTGGGCCAAGCATTCAAAACTAATAAGAAAGTCTCTGTGTCATGATTTGGGAGCTGGTAGGTGGTCCAAAGAAAAGCCTGGTACAAAAAACAACAGAATCACTTAAAAATTCCATACATGAATTTTTCTTTTCTGTGCATGATCCCTTCACAAACTGAATCCATAACTGTCCTTCCTCCCCAGTGAGAGTGGAAGATGATCACAAGCTCTAGCTAAGATCTGGATACATAAGCAAAGAAGGGTTTGGTTTTTGTTTCTCACATTGTCAAAGAACCCTTTAAAAACCAGGTTTTAAAAAAACCTATAAAGGTGATACGAAAGTTTCCCTCAGTATGGCCAGCTCATTGCTACAGATTTAAAATAACCATATATTTAAAGAAATGCATGAATAACATTTCAATTTAAAAGCTTATATATATTTAGCATTATATACAATCAATGTAATTATAGCTTTCAGTTCGAATTTCTACACAAGTTTTAGCAGGCAAATCAGTTGGTTTCACATAATTCTAAAATGAGACCATCCATCAATCATAACTACTAAGCTATACTTAGAAAAAAAGGTCTACTGTGTGTTGACTTATAACATAGACTAAGTTCTAAGTTGAAAATTTCTGAGCAAATTAGTTTTCAAGCCTATGTGTAAGAAAGAACACTGACATACAAGATCTCCGTTAAAGGGAGACAGAGTGGGTAACAACAGGCCCAAGTTACAGCCTAAGACTCTCCGGGTGCTGCAGGGAGCACCACGCGTTCTTTGCAAACGTTCAGTTTTTTAAACTAGTATGAAATCACACGGAATGGTTCCCCTCAGACTTGGCTTTACTCGCTCCTTGTCTAGTAATTAATAGGTACAAGATATCACATCTTACTTAGCTGACTCTTAAGCTGTCTCTCCAGAGCTCACAGTGCCAAGTACATGGTATGAGTCAACCGAGCTAGTGAACACTCCTGAGTGAGTGTAACACACACTGAGAAGGACTGAAGACAGTAGTTGCTTTTCTAAAACTCCCACACAATAATGGTAAGCATCAAGTCTCCTTTTCAGATTCACTTGGGCTTGCCTTTGTAAATAACAGGTGAAGAAACATGACACAGTAGCACATGGTCAGATCATAGTTAAGCTGTAAGAAGACACAAGATTAGTTTCCATTTGTGGATCAAAGAATGAAATTTTATTTACATTACTAGTAGAGCCCAGCTGCTGTAGTTACTCTGAGATAGATTATTTTGCCAATGACAGGAAAAAATATCTTCCAGTATCTATTTTAACAACTGTAATTTAATTGCTTAGTTATAGAAGTTAGAGTAAAAGCAATTAATAATACTTGGAATAAAAAATATAAAATATATATTATCACCCTGATGCCTAAGCCAAATATATCTAAAAACAAATTTCTTGATTTATATTACTGATCATAAAAATATAAATATATTGCAAGTATTTTTTTTCTATAGACAATTTCAGTTAGAAACAATATTTAAAACAAATAGTTAGTGAAAACAATAGGAGGCAATGGTATTCGTGGTATGTTCAATAGACATCATTCATTTGCAATCTTACTGTTTGCCTCAACGTAATAGCTAGTTTTTGTCTTATATTTTTTATCAGATAGAAATACAGGTCAGTAAGTTATTGAGCTTGAGTTGTAGTTAAGAAACCCTTCTTTTGCTTGCAAGATGTAGCCTTTTGACTTGATGATTCCTCTGCTTTCACGATGACAGAGTACTCTCAGCAGCCACAGCGGCACCCACTCCTGGGCTTCAATGTCAGGATGCTTTCCTGAAAGAGCTTCTTGGAAACTTGCCTCAGAAAGCAGTTCTAAAACAGCAACCCCCAACAAGTTAGATCTGAAGACAAAAGCTCTTTACTATGGAAGTAAGCATTTAAACACAACAACACTGAATACAGGGTCAGGAAATGAGCTGGCTGGTGAATGCTTGCCTAGAATGTACCTGTATTGTTTGGCCCATCCACATAAACCAGCTCTGATGGCACAGAGCTGGAACTCAGCACTTGGGGGTGGAGGCAGGAGGATCAGAAGTTCAGGTCATAGATACAGAGATATATAGAGAGACAGACAGACAGACAGATAGATAGATAGATAGATATAGTGGCCTCCAGGCCAGCATGGCTGCAAGAGACCCTGTCTCAAAAAACAAAACTGAATATAAAATACATGTATCATCTAAACTGAACTACAATATTAAACATGACCAGTTCTTTTAAAATGCACCCCTGTAACCCAGCCTCTTGAATTCGTAACTTCTGGTTAGTGGAGCCTAGAGTATGCAATCTTTGAAGATCTCCAGGGGACTATAATGTACAACCAGAGAAATACAAGAGAGTAAGAAGAAAATAAATCATTCCTAATCCTATTTACAGCATTTCTATATTTTATCAGGACTTTTTCTAGAATGTATTTATCTACACACATACACACACACACAGAGACAGAGAGACAGAGGAGACAGAATGATTCACACAATACTGTATTTAATTACATTGGAAAATATTAACAATATGTGCAAAAAGGTGTAACTACAGGAGAATTTAATTCCCCCATTAGTATATTTTGGTATATATCATAACAAATTCCTCATCATGGCAAAAAAAATCTAGTTTTCCATACTTTGAACTTTTGCTTTGGCCGCAGCACGATATTTAAGTATATTCATCAGAGCATTACTCCCACTGCTTTCTTTCTTATGTATACAGTGTTATGTCTGCATGTACACCTGCATGCCAGAAGAAGGCACCAGATCTCATTACAGATGGTTTTGAGTCATCATGTGGTTGCTGGGAATTGAACTCAGAACCTCAGAACCTCTATAGGAGCAGCCAGTGCTCCTAACCTCTGAGCCATCTCTCCAGCACTGCCATTGCTTTCTTAAAAAGAAAAAAGTGGGGTCTAGAGAAATGGTTTATTCATTCTCGTGCTCTTGCATAGGATCCTGCCAACTGATTTACAACTCCACCACTGCAGAGACAAGAATAAAGATGTGTGCATTTTAAATTAACAATAATATTTCCATTTGACAACATTGCACATTTATCACAGCACACACTTAAAATTTCAACATTTCTTTTCTTTTTCAAATTTGTGTGCATTATGTTGGGGATCAAACCCAGGCCGTGCACATTCTAGACAAGCATTCTATCATTGGCGTGCACCTCCAGCCCACTAAACAAATAGCTTTGTCCTTCCAAAAGCTCAATACCTATAGATGAAAAATATCAGTATTACCTTTTGGGTCATTATGAGTCAGTAGCTGTATGTCAAATTTTTTAGCAAATGCAGTCAAATCTGGTGGCATCACGCAGCAGGAGGCAAGATTAACTTGATTACTATTTGGTTTTACCTAAAAGTGGAAATAAAATGAACTGTATTAAATTATGTCATATAGAACTTAGAAAGCAGAAAACTGGGGTTGGGGATTTAGCTCAGTGGTAGAGTGCTTGCCTAGCAAGCGCAAGGCCCTGGGTTTGGTCCTCAGCTCCAGAAAAAAAAAAAAAAAGCAGAAAACTACTATTCATAGTAGCTAAGAAACAGAACCAGCCTACCATGTGCTACAAAGACACCATGGAGTTCTAGTCACCATAAAAGAAAGGAAGCTATGATACGGGCAGGAAAAGAATGGACTTAGAAACTAGTATGTGAGGTGAAATAAGCCGGACTCAGAAAGGCAATACTGCACGTTTCTCTCACATGTGGGACTTTTGATGCTTGGCTCTGTGTATGTGTGCGCATGTGTCTAGGTCATGTAGCTAGAAAGGGAGGAAGAGATCTTGAGGGGCTGGAAGAGAATAATGGAACACAATGAGGAACAAAGGAAGGAGCCCCACAAGGAAGAGTGGAGAGAGGGGAATTAATCACAACTTAGCAATGACATCTGTGTGGAAATGCTATAATGAAGCCCATTGCTGTATGTTTAGTTAGACAGTTGTGTGTCTTTGTCTGCACATATGTGTGTAGACCGGTGCAGGTGGAAAACCAGAGGTTGGTATCACGTGTCTTCCTCAGTTACTGTCTGAGTAATTCCTCAGTAATATTGTCTGAGATAGGGTCTCTCACTGAACCTGGAGCTCACTAATTCAGCTAGACTGCTGGCCATCCATCCATCTCCCGGAAATCTTCCTGTCTCCGCCTTCTCCAGATGTGCTACCACAGGCAGGTGTTGCCTTGCTAGGTATTTTCACATGTGCTTTTTTGAATGCTAGGAATTGAACTCAGGTCCTCACTCTAATATAGCAAGTACCTAACTAAGTCACTGCCCTAGCTCCCACATTTAAAAAATGACAGCAATACATTTTAGAACATAAAACTATACTTGATAATTCTTCATTTATAAAATACTTTTGCATGACTATCTGTATTAATATATGCCTTCCTAATCCATGTTAATGATAACAAAAAAACAGTTCTAGAATGAGGGGAAAGGCAATACAGAATTACATTTACCATTAAGATTCAAATTAAAGCCCACTGGAATCATTAATAATCTAGTACATCTGCTTCTGAAGCAGTGATTCTAAAGGTAATGGTTTCAGCAACAGGGAATTATCTTCAAGGTGGACACTGAATGTCAAGGTATAAATTGTGGCTACTATTCAGGCATTTAAGGAGACTCCTAACTCCCAGGAGCTGCACTGGCTAATGGTTATATACTTCCTATATAAGTAAGTCTCCAGCTGTGTCTTGGCCACATACTGCTACCAAGTCAACAAGAGAAGGAACAATGCTCTCTGTGGTCTTCCTGCTTGTCATCAACTCTGGAAGTCTGAGGAAGTAGCTGAGAATGAAATAAAAGGAATAGAGACAAGATATAGAAAGTCAAGGTAACATGCTGGTAACCTCCCTCATAATTTTGTAGGTCCTTAGAGTAAAGAGTTGATGGCTTTATGATTCCTGATCCATATTAGGTTCAACAGACTAAGTTTAATACCTCTTTACTTAACAGAAAAATACTGTTACATAGATTTCCTTACTTAAGAAATTAGAGCCATAATACCCAAAGTGTAATATTTTCATCTCATGTAAAACTGAACAAATGGTTTTAATTCATTTACTCTGAAAACTTAGCATTTATTTTAAGTGGATGAATACTCAGTTCAATTAGACATATTACACTCAAAACTCCACGCTCCTAATGCTTTAGATAAAGCCTGTCTCCAAGCTCTCACATTTAGAAGTCACCCCCACAGTGAACACGCACTAGATGGATGATGCTCCAGTGTGGCAAGTGTCAGGATGTGGACGCCCTTTACCTGTGCCCACTGGTACAGCTGCTCCAGCTGTGTCTTGTCTAGATCAGAGGTGCCTATAGCAACAATTTTCTTGCTCTGAACTAAGTTTTCTAGTTCCTCCCAGTAGGGCTGCAGATGCTCCAAGGAAAGGTTGACCCCGTCTTCAATGGGAGGTGAGGCGATGATCACCGAGTCCAGCTGTGCAACTCCAAGGACGAGCACGCTGGCGGAAGAACACAGGGTGAATGTGTGCTACATACTCAAACAAGCTGGCTGTCTTCACCAGACCCCACTGATTTCTGTCTGGTCATTAACTAGTTCTCTGTACCACACATGACTGCATGATTTACCTGTCCCTTAGAACATGTCTGCAAGTGCTCATTCACCTACTTCTCTGTGCGGCAGACAAGAGGGTCTCTGGTCTGCCCTCTTCCTTGGGGTTTGCCTTCCTTTCTTTTTACCTAATCAGGTGCTGAAAGTGAATCCACAGTATTTGTATTTTGTTGTCTCTGATTTTAATATTTTATCTATAGTGTAATATTTAAAGGACTAATAATGATTACAGAGAAATTCTATCCTCAAGCAGATAACATTTAATACATCATTTACATTTCTATCAAAACATCACTGTATGTACATGAAGATTGGTTCTATGCAAATCTTTAAAGTTAGGCTAGAAGTTCAAATGGTAAAATTGAAATCACCTTATTTTCTTTATCTAGATTAGTTATACCTAATTCACTTAAGATAATTAAAAATCCGTTATTATGAAAAAGATAAATTTTTGCTTACCCATGTCAACTGCACTTCTAGTTGATGACGAAGAATTCGATCCTACAATGAACAGTTTTGCTGGATAACAAAGAAGAAGCTGATTACCACGTGTATCCACACCTTACTGTGATCACGTGTGTCCACATCCTAGTATGCAGGATCACCATGACAGGAATTAGTTTTCTTTCCCTACTTCTGTAATTGTGTAGCTCTACTTTAAGACAGACACATGCACTTTTACTGTAAATTTTAAATTACATGCTAGTTGTCAACATGCTTGTTTCTCAAGAATAAAACAAATAATTTCTCATGTATTACAGGGCAGGGTAGATAAATAGGACCTGAAATTATTTCAAATGTCTTTTTATAAGCTAAGCATTATGGACCAGTTTACATGCCTTCTACAATAAAAAAAATCTAAGCAAGCCTCTAAGTTCATAATGAGAAGAAAATTGGGGAAAAAAATCTTATTTTACACACACACACACACACACACACACACACACACACACACACACACACACTATAAAACATGGTATACCTTTCTTAAAGCTCTAGCTGGTTTCTCTTTTAAATTTTTAAAAATTATTTTTAATTATGTGCATGTGTAAGTGCACATGAGTGCAGGTGTTCTCCGGGCATCAGGCCCTCTGGAGTTGTAGTTAAGGAGGATGTGAGCTGCCTGACATGGTGCTGGGAACCCAACTCTGGTCCTGTATAAGGACTATGTGCCCTTTCCTGCTGAGCCATCTCTGAGCCCCACTGGGTTTATCTTTGTGTGTGGTAAGTATTTTATATGTGTTTCTATGCAGTAATTATCTTAAAGTTTTCTTAGTAATGATGTGCTTACTCCCCAAATGAGGAAGATCAATCAAAGTAGAAAGACCAAAAAAAGTGGGCTGGAGAGAAGGCTTGGAGGTTAAGAGCACTGGCTGCTCTTCCAGAGGTCCTGAGTTCAATTCCTAGCAACCACATGGTGGCTCACAATCATCTATAATGAGATCTGGTGCCCTCTTCTGGCATGCAGGCATACATGCAGACAGAACACTGTATACATAATAAATAATTCTTAAAAAAAAAAAAAAAAAGACTGAAAAGGAAGCAAGCATTATCAGTAGGCAAAGCTGTAATGTAGCCACTTGGTTTCCCTTGAGTGCTGCATATGTATGGATACAAGGCTGGTCCCCAGCCTGTTTTTAATGCACAATTTTATACTCTAATTCTTTTGAGACAAGGTCTCTTTTTATAGCCCATCTGCCTTCAAGATCACAGTCCTCCTGCCTTCACCCCGAGTGCCAGGGTTGCAGGTGCACCAACCACACCAGTTTCCAGTTCTCATTCTTGAGAGTTAGTCTGCAAACTGACAGGGGGGTAGCTCACCCAGTATTTATGTTCGTAAATGTTCCAGTGGCAGCTCCAATTTTTGTTACATAAACAACTTGGTAACTTTTTATTCAACTTTATACTGACTCATTTCCCTAAGAAGAGCTGTTAGAAATGTGATTCCCAGTAAAGGACTGGTGTACCTTGTGTCTTCCTCTATGTGTCTGCCTTCTATTGACAGCCATGTCCCAGCTTACCAGACCACCAACAGTTAACAACTGATCCCTTACAATGCAAGATACACAACCAGCAAAATCAACATCATCACACATCTGAGAACCTCTGAGACCTGAAACATCTATAGTTTCAAGCAGTCAATTTGTTGGAATTTCTTAAAATTCAGCAGGCATAAAATGTAGCCTCCCAGGCTTTATAATTTGATATTTCTTTGGTTACTTGTTATGGACTATTTTAACTATGTAAAGATGTATTACATTTGTTTATGCTGTGGAATATTACTTTTTTAACTGTGTAAAGGTGTTACATTTGTTTATGCTGCATTTGTTTAATGATGTAAGGATGTGTTTAATTATGTAAAGATGTGTTACATTTGTTTCACCTTGCCTGCCTAAGGCACTTGATTGGTCTAATAAAAAGCTGAACGGCCAATAGCTGGGCAGGAGAGGGATAGGCGGGGCTGGCAGGCAGAGAGAACGAGCAGGAGGAGAAATCTAAGCTTAGGAGAGAGAGAAACAAAGAGAACTAAGGGAGAGAGAGAGACAGACAGACAGAGAGACACAGACACACACAAAGGGCCAGAATCCAGGTAGCTTCCAGGCAGACATGGAGACAGCAGGAAAGTAAGATATAAAGAAAGGTTTAAAAAAAAAAAACCCAAGGCAAAACATAAAGAGAAACAGATTAAAACAAGAGCTAAGCTTGTTTTAGTTATGAAGGCTGAGCATTCATAACTAATATTATATCTCTGTGTTGTGATTTGGGAGATAGAAAAAGCCTGGTACAGTTACTAGGGAAGTTTTGTTTTGTTTTAGTTTGTGTGTGAACAAACACATATGTAGGGGTAGGTGGCTATGGAGGTCAGAAGTGGATGTTGGATCTCCTAGACTAGAGTTACAGGTGGTTATGAGGTGCCTGATGTGGGAATTGGGAACCAAACTCAGGTCTTTTGGAAGAGCAGCAAGCACTCTTTAGTCCTGAAGTTGATTAATAAAGGAAACTTACACATGTAAGACTGGAGCTCTGGCTTACTTTAAACTCAACTTGTATGTGCGTGTTTTGTATAAACCCACTGTCTACAGAGTGAGTTTACATTTCTGAATGAATGCGAGAGTGGTATGAAAACAATGAAAGAACACGGTGAGAGAGAAGAATGGAAGGAAATGGGGGTAACAAAATGCTTGTCGTGGGCTTTCTATTGCTGAGAAGAGACACCATGACCACGGCAACTTACAAAGGAAACATTTCATTGAGGTGGAGGCTTATAGTTTCAGAGGCTCAGTCCATTATCATCATGGCAGGGAGTGTGGAGGCTGGGAGTATGGCAGCATGCAGGCAGACACGGTGCTGGAAAATTCTACATCTTGATCCAAAGGCAACAGGAAATGAACTGTATCACTGAGCATGGCTTGACCATATGAGACCTCAAAGCCCACCTCACAGTGACACACTTCCTCCAACAAGGCCACACCTACCCAACAAAGCCACATCTCCTAATAGTGCCCCTCCTTGTGAGCTTTCTGGGGCCAATTACATTCAAACTCCCACAGCACTCACAGCGACTAGTGTTCAACATAGGCAACAAATGTCCTTGTACTTGTTTATCTGGCCCCTCTTTTCTACTACTAGATCTTCCTACAACAACTCGGTCCTGGTGTTACTCCTAATGAGCAGCCATTATACCTCCCTTAGCAGATAGGTCAGTGTTCACCAGCTAAGCCTAGCTTAAGAGCACACAAAACATGCTGAAAAACCTTCCCCAGCTGGGGTACAGCTTGATGGTAAAGCATGTCTTGTCTCACGTTTTGAAGCCCTAGGTCTGAAACTCTTCCCCTTGCAACAAAGAAAATCTCCCACTACTAATCTGGAATGGCCTTCTCCCCCAACCCCCCTCTGGAAGATAGGGCACATTGAGAGAGAAAGAGTGTGGGATCCCACAGAGGTTTCCTAGTGAGATCTGAGCTTGCTTTACCATCAGGACTGCATAAGAGGATGACTGGACCACAGGCCTGAGTACCAGGTGTTTGGAAGGGTCTGCACTTGGCTGTATCTAGCAGGGGGAGGTCTTTTGGCCAGCCCCTTGGCATTGTTTATAAAAGCCCTTTTGAAATAAAGTTCTGGGCTGTTAGGTATTGACCCAGGTCCTCCCAAGGCTATCCTGTCTTTCTCTTGTCAGCTAGGCCTATTATTCTATCTACAAGTTCCTTATTCCTCTTTCCTCCTCATAGGAACCCTGTAAAAGGTGGGGGCTGGTTTCCCACAAAAGAGGCAAGCTTCTCTTATGGTAAGAATTTTATTACCTATCAAAATTCTCAAACCCTACAGGAATGGAGGACAACTTGGAGGAGGAGGCCCAAGACAGTGCTGAACTACATACAGTCAGCTAGATAAGAATGTTGGCTTTCCTCCATTTCCTACATGAGCAGTGATGTGAAGTTAACAGAGGAAATAGGTTTTGGAGTCAGGCATACCTTCACAGCCTGCTGGTTCATCAGTTCACTGCCTGAAAGACAGGTTTCTTTTTTCTTCTTTTTTTAGCTGGTGGGGTCTCTTGTTGCTAGGCAGGCTGAAATTTCTAATCCCCCGTCTCAGCCTCCAAGTAGCTAGAACTACTGTTGTATGCCACTACACCCAGGTCTCTGCTAACTTCAAGTTAATTAATGTCACTGGTGTGATGGGGATAACTATATGAGGAAATATAATCATAAAGGACAGTTTGGTGCTTAGCATAAAGAAAGCAAGGCTCAACAGATGGTGTTATGATTGGAATGAAAGGCCGTTCTATCTCATTATCCATCATATATGTCTCTGTCAATATGTTAGTAAATATCAGTTGTCTATTACTGCTTTGTGGCAAGCACTGCCCTAGCTTACGTGCCTCTTTTGTTATGTCATCCACAGTATAAAGAAGCTGTGAACCAATTGTATCCCACTGTGGAGATAAACAACTGATGCTCGGAGAGGTCCAACCCTTGCTAAGCCTGGATTACTCTAGGCAGTAATCTACACATCCAGGAACTTGAATAGACTCTGTGCTGTCTGTAAGCTAGGGCAGAAACTTAACTTTTCAGCGCTGCTTCTGAAGCGCAGCGGTCACTGACCTATGCTGAACGTACAGAATATCCTTCTGGGTAACTGCTGCCCAGACTTCCTTCTGCACTGTGCCCAGCACCCCAGGGGAGGGAGATGTGGTGCTCTGCGCAGACACTGCCCCAACTGCCCCCTCCCCGCCCTTCTTCCACTTCACTCTTCCTATTGCTAACTACATATAAATCACACAAGACACAGAAACATCAGGAGGAACAATAAGTCAAAGTTTCATTCTGACTCCATGGTCCTCAGCTCTGACTTCCTATAACTCACTCTGCAGAGCTGACATTAGAACTACGTTATCTGTTTTCCTCACTAATGACTGACTCACTCGCTGTCAGAAGGAAGGATTTACTCTCAAGTCCCTTTGTCCACAGCACAGGAGAGTGACTGGAAAGGGCGGAGCTTACCAGACACTTTCATTTCTTCTCTTTCATCGGGGTTTATCTTCTCAAGTGCGTGGGACACAGTGCATTCCAAGACATCTGGAAATTCCTGTAGGAAACAGAGTACATACATAAAGTACATACAAACATAAAGTTAGTCCTGCTGATTATAAAGTTTCTTACTGTCCTAAGCACTTCAGAAGCAAAGACTGTTTTTTAGGACTAATGGACTTTACAAGATAAAGTACAGATGTAAAAGGTTAAGTGTGTATGTGTTTGTGTGCGTTTCTATTTTCTGGAGAAAAAAAGTCTCATTTTGAGCAGGTATTCAGAAATATTTATAACCAAAAAAAAAAAAACAAGCAGAAGAGTATAGAGTTGTGTGAGGTGTTAGAAATCACTGGCACAGAAGATAATTTTACTTTAAAATTAATCAAATGAAAATCACCTATTTTGAATAATGACATGTTAAAATCTTTTTTAAATCTTCTATATCACCAAGTGTCTTAGTTGCTGTTCTATGCTGTGAAGAGACACCATGACCAAGGAAAAGCATTTATCTGGGGGCTTAGAGTTTAGAGAGGTAGTCCATGATCATCGCGGCAGGAAACAGACAAGCATGGCACTGGAGCAGTGGCTGAGAGCTTTACATCCTGATCCACAGGCAGCAGATAGAGAGACTGTGCTTGGCATGGGCTTGTGAGACCTCCATGCCCACTGACACACCTCCTTCAACAAGACCACACCCCCTAACCCTTCCCAACAAACACATGAGCTTATGCTGTACCAAAGGTTGGTGTCCTTACTTGAGCAGACTGACACAGCTCCTAGTGGTGTGTGGCTATGGATCCAGCAAGGCCTTTTTCTCAGTACATGTCAACAAAGACCACAAGAAACAATCTGCTTTCAGTTGACAAGTCAGCAGTATACCTTTACAGATTTACAGGATGTATTAACTCTCCAGCTCTCTGTCATAACTTAGAGGGGATCTTGATCTTTTGTCTCTTACACAAAATATCACACTGGTCCACAATACTGATGACATTGTGCTGATTGGACCAAGTGAGCGGGAGGCAGCAACCACTCTGGACTTGTTGGTAGCCCATATGTACATCGGAGGATGGGGAATAAATCCAACCAAAATCCAAGGGCCTTCTACCTCAGTGAGATGCTTAGGAGTCCAGTGGTGTGGACCATGCAGACACTCCTTCTGAGGACAGTGGTGAAGGACAAGCTACTGCCCCCGGGCCCTTCTCACCACAAGAGAGAAGCCCAGCAGTCAGTGGCCCCTCTGGGATTGTGGGGACAGCAGGTCCCTCACTTGGGTGTGCGACTTCGGCCCACATACTGAGTGACAAGGAAAGCTGCTGGCTTTGTGAGGGGCCCGGAAAGGAGGAGGCTCTGCACCAGGTCCAGGCTGCTGTGCAGGCTGCTCTACCGCATGGACCACAGGACCCAGCAGACCCAGTGGTACTGGAGGTGTCAGAGGCAGAGAGGGAGGCTGTTGGGAGCCTTTGGCAGGTGAACAGGTGAATCACAGAAGAGACCTTTGGGATTATCTGAACCATCAAGCAAAAGTAGGACGTGTACAGCAGCAATCAAATGGAAGTGGTAGATACATGACGAGGCCTGAGCAGGTCCTGACGGCACAAGCAAGTTACATGAAGAAGTTGTCCAAATGCCTATGGTTTCTACTCCTGTTACAATGCCTTCTGGTCCCAGGCATGGACCTAAAGGCTCATGTGGTAAGCCCTATAATTAGTTGAGAGATAGAGAGACAGAGACACGGACTGAGTGACTAGGCCTGGTATGGGCTTTTGAAGGGTCAAAGCCCACTCCCCAGTGACACACGTTATCCAACAAGGCCACACCTCCTAATCCTTCCCAACAAAACATAGGAGCCTATGGTGGCCATTCTCATTCAAACCACCACACCAACTAAAACCAACAAACAAACCATCTTATCATTCTTTTGGATTTCAAGGTCAACAAGCTTTAATCTGTTAAGGTAACATAACTGCTTTGCTTCAATAGACTTTTTTACAGAGCAATTATAGGTTCATAGCAATACTGAACAGGAAGAACAGAGTTCTCATCTCCTCCTACTTCTACACAGACTTTGCCTCCGCCATTATCAACATCCCCATCAGAGTGCTTCACCTGTAATCATCTAGTATGGACTCTTTCCAGATTGACTTCTTTCACTTAGCGATATGCATTTCAGGTTCCTTCATGTCTTTTCTGGCTTGATACCTCACTGCTTTTCAGGACTCAGTAATACCTCATTGCCTGGATGCAGCACAGTTTGTATCTCTCTCCATTTGTCTACTGAAGAACATCTAAGTTACTTCAAACTGTTGTCAATTACTAATAAAGCTGACACAAACATCCATGTATAGGATTTTGTGTGTATAAATACTCAAGTCTTTTGGGCAGATACCAATGCATAAAACTGCTGGACTGTATGACAATAGTATATTCAGTTTTGTAATTGTAAATATTTTAAGTTAAAATAGTTCTTTTCTTGAGTATAATTTTTAAAATTTTTTAAATTTAAATTTATAATTTTTTTTAAAAGGACCATTCCAATACATTACAATGAATAATCTATTAGGATAATGATAAAAAGACAGCATCTATCAGTCAGAAAAATACTGCCTAAGATTTAACAAAGCAAATAATGTCTTTCTTGTGGCTCCTGCACACATTATAATACCCAGCACAAATCAGTACCAAGCGCTGACAAATTCAGACACAGAAGAAACAGCTATTTCAGATAAACACACATTAACTAATTTCTGTACAGCAGCTGGATGGTTAAAAATAGTATGCCCAAAGGAACCAGTATTTCCAGCATACATTCTTTGCTTGAAACAGGGACCCACTGTGTAGCTAAGGCTATCCTGGAACTTTTGCTATAGCCCAAGATGGCTTCAACCTCTTGCTTTGAGCTTCCAAGGGCTGGGATTACAGGCTTATACCATGTTCCCTGATGCTCTTCCATGCTTTTAATTAGTGTACGACTAAACACGAGCCTTTGTCTCTGATGAATTTCAGAGCAGCTGCAGATACTTACTGGGTTAGTTAACTTTTTTGAAAATAGTCAGGTACTGACATTTAATGAAGTATAGTTCCTTAATGTTTCACAAGAAACTGACATTTAAAAAGTTGTTCCAGTTGGGCGGTGGTGGCACACACCTTTAATCGAAGCACTTGGGAGGTAGAGACAGGCAGATTTCTGTGAGTTCGAGGCCAGCCTGGACTACAGAGTGAGTTCCAGGAAAGGTGCAAAGCTACACAGAGAAACCCTGTCTCAAAAACGGAAAAAAAAAAAAAAAAAAGGTGCTCCTAGCTAAATTATTGGGGTGACATTCTACTGAAGCAACCTGCTAGCCAAGGTCAGTAATCATTCTTATACTAGACCAAGTGTTAACTGGAAGGAAACTGGTGGGACTAAACAGGGGAAACTAAATGGAGAACTGACTGGAGACCAGACATTCTGCTGTATGCTCAGCCCTACGAGACCAGACTGCCATCTCAGCAAAAGAGCCCCAGAGGGCTTGATGGCCACCTGCCTACTGGACTTCACTCACCAAACTGAGAAAATCAGCTTCCTGCTTACGTCACATCTGCTTAGGCCTGCAGGATTTCTGCATTCACATTCCACTTACCCTGATCAAATCGGGGCTAATTTGGGAACTCCACTCATTCAAGGTCTTTTGGATACAGTCTCGAAGCTGCAGAAAGAAGCATTTTCAAAGTTAATCAACAGCTCTTCACACTCAGTACTTCAGTAAAGATGCATCAGTAAGTGAAGGAGGGAGAAAAGAGTTGTTATTAGAAAATAATATACAAGCCCATGTTTAATTCTTTAAATTTTTTGTTTCCTACACTATCATTCAAAACCTTGCTTTATTTTATTCTTATTTTTATTTTTATTTTTTTGAAACAGTCTCTTCCACATAGCCCTGGCTGTCCTGGAACTCACTGTGTAGACCAGGCTGGCCTCAAACTCACAGAGATCCACCTGCCTCTGCCTCCTGAATGCTGTATTAAAGGCGTGCGCCACCACACCTGGACCTTGATTCACTCTTGGCTGGAAGTGGTAGTCTAAATTATTCGGAAGGTGATTTTGTACCAGTGAAACTTTAAGACATTAAAGTTTTCATGAAGAAACAAAAAGTGTATTTCAAGAACAGGTTACAAAGACTTGGGCCAGGTGGTAGTGGCACAAGCTGTTAATTCCAACCACACCCAGGAGGGGAGCAGGGCAAGTTCTGAACTGAATGGTTGAGGATCTAGATGGAGTCTGAATGGAATTCACATAAACTACTGTCACTGGGCTACATTCCTCAAAAAACAAACAATGGGCTACAGAGGAGGCTCAGCAGCCAAGAGCACTGCTGCTCCTGCAAATGGCCTGGGGTCAGCTCCCAGCACACATCAGGCAGCTCACAACTACCAGCACCTCAGGACCAGGGATCCAATGCCTGCTTCGGGTCTGCGGGCAACTGCATGCATGTAGCGCAAATACAGAGAAGCAGCAACACACACGTGCACATAAATAGAAATACGTTTTTAAAAAGGAACAGAGAATAAGTTTGGCCAGAGAAACTTCTATGTTAGATTAACCTGCGTCATACTATTAAAACTTCAAACCAGGGCTGGAGGAATGGATCAGTGGTTAAGAGCCCTGCTTTTCTTCAGAGGACCCAGGCTCGATTCCTAGGACCCATACAGCACAACTATCTGTTACCTCCAGTTGCAGATGACCAGCACCCCCTTCTGGCCTCCACAGGTGTCGGACACAAAAGTAGCACACTGACACGCATGCAGGTCAAACACATATGTACACTCTTTAACAAATCGGTCTTGGTTCAGGGATACAGCGTAGTAACAGAGCAGCTGCCCAGCCTCCCTGAGACCAGCCTGTGGTTCAGTCGCCAGCACCAAAACATCTAAACATTCAGACTCCAAGCACAAACACAGACCTGCCAAAGACCTTCTTAGAACCACCAGAACTTTAACAAACTTTCATTTAACAAATTCATTCCAATCGCTACACAATTCTACAGCCTGAAAGCTACCAGCATGGATCACCTGCATCATGACAATCTGTAAGTCATCTCCTAACACACAGGGGACACTTCTTACCTTATCTCCAATGTCTTTCTAACAGATTTTTATACTAGCATCATTGTATGTTGTAAGTTCAAATATGCAGATACACACACACACACACACACACACATACACATCAATGTCAGTGAATGTGGTCTCATATAAGATGTATATTTACTTAATGAGTAAAAGACCTAGATATACATAACAGAAAAATAGTTAGAAAATGTTATTTATTACTATATACTAAGCATGCTAGTGGTGTGTCTTCTACGCCATTTCATTATTCACTAAACTTATTTTTAAGTTTTTATTAGATCTATTCATTTTATTTTATGTGTGTTTTGCCTACATGTATGTATATACACCATGTACGTGCTTGGTGCCCATGGAGACCAGAAGAATGCACTGGATCCCCTGGAACTGGAGTTACAGGTTGTGAACCACCAAGTGGGTGCTGGAAATCAAACCCCGGTCCTCGGCAAGAGCCACAAGTGCTCTCGCCTGCTGAGCCATCTCTCCAAGCCCTCACTTAACGCGTTTAAAAAGACGTATTACACTGTTTATCGTGTAGGGGTAGCCTCAAGAAGCAATTCTCTCCTACACTGTGTCTCAGGAATCAAGCTCGGGGTGTCCTGCCTGGACAAGTGCCTGCTGGAGCCACCTTGTAGCTTGGCCCTAAACCTATTTTTGATCACTAATTAACCAACTCTGGCAGCTATAAATCACTGCTTTAAAGATAATCAAGGGCACAGTGGTTCACATTCTGTGGCAATCAATGAAAAAGGAAATGAGTAACTACAAGCCCCTGAGTTGCAAAAGTATTTTCTTAATAGCAATAGGGACTAAATTTTTGAACTCACTATCTCAACTATGATTGCTTATGATAAAGACTGATACAACAAGCATTTACCATTTCTTAGTACAGATAATTACAAGGGACAAGAAGGTACCTATTCAAAGTAACAGAGCCACTTAACGTTAATATTTGCAATCTAGAATAGTTTTATGTGCCACCCACAATAACTCACCTGGATTCAAGTTATAAGATCTGTATTGTTATGCAAAGCATAATTCAACTACACTGAAGTCAGATGAAAAATTATCTGATAATCCTTTCCACACAATTACATATCTTTATATATAAAGAAGCAAGTAAACATTTGTTTCTTTTTTTAAGTTTTGGAGTTTTTTGCTTTTCAGCTTACAAAGAATTAAGTTTTATTATTGTGTTTTTCAAAACAGAATTTGGTTCTGTGGTTTCTTTCCTCCTTATCCCATTCCTCATCCCCTCCATCCTCAATTCCTCTCCCATTTCTTGATACACATGACCCTTTGTCCTTCTTTTCAACACCTCCCGTTCCTCCTCATGGCCTCTAGTCCTAGTCTGTATCCTCACAACTCCTCCTTTACACAGCGTCCGTCCGTATGGGGATATCAGCGTCGTCTTATAAACCAGACAGCGCTGAAGCAGAGGAACCGACCTACGGGGAGAGGCTAACGATCCTATGGGCAGTGCTTTAGCTCGCATTTGCAAACAGGCTAAGATGCTTCCCTCTGGTTTATGTAGTGATGCATCCCTCAATCCAAGAAGATAAGCTTCTCCTCAAAGTAGTGTCCTCTTTTTCTGAAATCTTTTTTTTTTTTTAATCAATCTTGGATTCTGGACAAATTATAGAAAAGTTCCATAGTTAATTACTTGAGAAATTCATTAGCTGTATCATAAAACATACAATTTTTAATCTTATAAATTACATATTATCTATATTGCCTGGATATTCACCTTGTATTTTTCTGTTTCCTAGTCTCTTTAGTCTTAGGATACTCACATATCACTAAAGATCAATTATCACAATTTAGCCAGTCATCAGATCTGGAATTATGTAACAACTTAAAACACTACCACACAACTCAACTGGTCAAACACCCACCATGCATGTCCCTTTGTGGGTGGTGGAACTGACTCTGATATAGCTCCCAAATAACCCTCCTGCTTCTACTTCCCAAGTGCAGAGATTCTGGGTGAGTACCACCAAGTGCAGAGATTCTGGGTGAGTACCACCAAGTGCAGAGATTCCGGGTGAGTACCACCAAGTGCAGAGGTTCCGGGTGAGTACCACCAAGTGCAAGAGAGTAACCAAGTGCAGAAGTGCAGAGTGAGTACCACCAAGTGCAGAGGTTCTGGGTGAGTACCACCAAGTGCAGAGGTTCTGGGTGAGTACCACCAAGTGCAGGTTCTGGTGAGTACCATCAAGTGCAGAGTGAGAGTGGTTCTGGGTGAGTACCATCAAGTGCAGAGGTTCTGGGTGAGTACCACCAAGTGCAGAGATTCTGGGTGAGTACCACCAAGTGCAGAGGTTCTGGGTGAGTACCATCAAGTGCAGAGGTTCTGGGTGAGTACCACCAAGCGCAGTTTCCTGTCCAGCTTTTGACATTGCACCACCACAATGCTGTCATCTCCACCAGTCAGGCTCCAGAGTCACACAACAGAGTTACAGATAGATGTTTTAAGTGTGTTTACAATCTTGTCTGGGGCCACATGTGTTGGCTGTATGTGGCCCATGGGCTGTAGGTTTGACAGGACTGAATGGGCAAAAGTCTCAGAGGCTCATTAAAAATCAAACAGTATTTGATGCTGGTTTTGGAATCTCAGCCCTGCCAAATAAGAGTAAATATTTTTAAACCTAATATTTGATCTCATTAAATTCTAGACAAAAGTCTTGGCAAAGGTCATAGACTTTTTTTAGTGTATTTTCAGGAGCTGGAGGAATGGCTTCATCAGTTGAGAGCGTTGGTTGCTCTCCAGAAGACCCGGGTTCGATTCCCAGTGCCCACATGGCAGCTCGCAACCATCTTTAACTCCAGTTTCAGGGAATCCAACACCCTCTTCTGGCTTCCATTGGCATCAGGCACACATGTGGTGCACAGACATCCATACAGGCTAAACACCCACACACATACAATGAAAACATACAAATGAACTCTACCAATATGTAAATTCATTTTAATTACAGTGATTTTTTCCCCCTCCTTTTTATGGATCCTCCTAGTGATCAGCTCCATCAAGATGGCTAGCCATGAACAATGAATGCAAACTTCCAATTTTCTATGAGGAATACACAGCCACAGAAGTTACTGCCAATACCTTGAGTACAGAGTGGAAGGGTAATATGGTCTGAATCCGTGGTGGGAATGACAGATGAGATCTTTTCATGAGGCAGGTTGTCCTGACCTACAGCAGTGTGTACCTGCTGTTGAGCAAAGAACATTCTTACTATAGACCAAGGAGAACTGGACCAAAGAAGTGCAAGTCTACTTGGAGACATGCTGGATACCAATCTGAGTGTTCTCAACTTGGTTACTGAAAAGGGGGGAGGATTTATTCCTGGACTGCCAGACAGTTCTGTGCCTCGGCAGTTGGGACCCAAAAGAGCAAGCAGAATCCTCCAACTTTGCAATCCCTAAAGAAGATAATGTCCACCAATATGTTGTCATAAACACAGAAGGCGAGAAGCACCCAAAATTCAGCATCTCGTTACTCCACCTGTCCTGCAACTCAATCACCAACTGCTCTGAAGAAACAACACACTAAGAAAAAATGAGGCTGCAGAATACACTAAGCTTTCGGACGAGAAAATGAAGGAAGCCAAGAAGAACGTCAGGAACAGCCTGCCAAGACACATGCCGTGGGCTGGCCTCACCGAGAGCTTCTACTTTTGAGTGCCGACAAAATAAGGATCTCCGAGCCTTCCTTCCTTTCTAGCCCATCTCTTTGTGCCCAACTCTACTGCAGTAGGCCCGAGGAAAGTAATTTATTCAAAGCACAAGACAAGGACTTCAAAATAGCAATTGTTCCAGGACCTTAAAGAGGGCACGAAGAAATGTCTTAATGAAGATCGTCAAAATACACTTGAATGCAATAGTGAAAACAGTATAGGATATTTAAAGTAAAATTTAGGAAAGAAATAGATCACTAATGAAAACCCAAACTAAAATAAAACTCACAATGAAAAACAGGCTATCAAACAAAAACCTCAGAGTTCAACTTAGGTCAGAGTAGCTGCTTCTGACAGTAGATGGGAATTAACACAGAGACTAAACAGGACAATGTTTAAAGACTTTGGCACACACAGCCCTAAGTGGGATGTCTTCACCAACCCCTCCTCAAAGCCCAGGCATCTATGCAGAAGGTGGAAAGATTGTAGGAGCCGGAGGTGATGGGTCCCGACTCCAAGGAAGCAGGGTCTTCCAGACACAACAGCACTGATGCACAAATGAACTCAGACTGTGGCAGCATGCACAGGACCTGCACAGGTTCAAGCCAGATGGGTCCCAGCACTGGGAGAGGGATGTGGACACAGGGTTCCAGCCCTACCCCTGAAGCTATGTGCAATTGATACTAACTGGCAAGAGAGAACAAATCGGTTTTCTCCAGTGGAGTGTCAGTGGGTCTGTCTACCATATCAATGTCAGGCCCATGCCTAGGAGTGGTTGGGCAACAAAACAACTCCATGGCTTTTTCCTGTGGACTTTGTTTGGCTTTGTCTTGTTATGTTTTGTCTTACTGGTCTTTTGTTTGTTCATTCTGAGGTTTTGTGGGTTTTTGTTTTTTGAAAAGAAAGAACATAAAGTTGAATGGGGGGGGGGCAGTGGGGAGGACCTAGGAGCAATCACAGGAGGGTAAATACAATCAAAATACATTGTTTGAAAAAATAAAATAAAATAATTTTTTTAAAAAAGACTCTTTAAGAGTAAAAAAGATGATCAGGCCTTGAAAAAAATAGTGGTTGTTTTTTGTTTTCCAATTTCCTTAATCTCTTCAGTGAAGTTGAACTGTTTCAAACAGCACATCCTACTTTGATCTCTAGCTGTTAGGAAATTCTTTATGCAGAGATGTTCTGTAGGTATACCACACAAAGCAGGAGGATCTGAACTCAGATCTCAGGACCTAGGTAAAAGCCAGGCATGGTGGTGGGTGCCCGAACCTGTGAGGGCTGGGGGGCACGAGGGAGTGGAGACAGGCTAGTTTAGCCAATCCATGAGCTTTGTGAGATACCCTGTCTAAAAATCTAGATTGAGAGTAATAGAGGAAAGTATCAGCCATCAATCTCTGGCCTCTGAGCACACACACAGAAGAGAATTCTCCATGTAGAAACAGAACACACCCACTGCATTCTAACTAATCTGTTATGGCTTCCTTACACCACGCTGGCGTATCTTGGGGCTTTCCTCAATGTTTCTAGTTTGAAAACATTTCTAGCTTTTGTTCTATTAGGAAACGAGCAAACACTATAGACCATTATTAATCCTTTCAATAATTTTTTCAAAGTTCATACATTAGTGCATTTAAGAATCAATTTTTAAAGAGCTGGAGAGATGGCTCAGTGGTTAAGAGAACCTATTGCTCTTGCAGGTGGCTCAAATTTGACTCCCAGCACCCACAAGGCAGCTCCCAGACACTGTAATTCCAGCGCCAAGGGATCTGGCACACTCACGTGCACAAACACATACATAATTTAAAAAATTATATTTTTATAAACGACAAAGAATGTTAAGGAATAACAGTCATTGAATTAGTGGGTCACTTTTAGCTCAGGTTATTTATTTATTTATTTTTGTTTTCGAGACAGGGTTTCTCTGGGTAGCCCTGACTGTCCTGGAACTCAATCTATAGACCAGGCTGGCCTCAAACTCAGAGATCCTCCCTCCAAGTTCTGGGATTAAAGGCATGTGCCACTACGCCCAGCTTAAAAAAAATCAATTTTTACAAAGTGCAACAGGATTGAAAAAAATATCTACCACACAGTATGAAAGGGTTAATGATATCTACCACACAGTATGAAAGGGTTAATGATATCTACCACACAATATGAAAAGGGTTAATGATATCTACCACACAGTATGAAAGGGTTAATGATATCTTCTGTGCAACCTCTTTCTAATATGTTGACAGACACACATGTAGGAGGCCAGCTCCCACTTTTCCCAGAGTTCCTACGAGGAGAGAGGGATAAGAAACTTTTTGACAGAAAGATAGCGAAGAGGAGAAAGACAGAAACACAGGACAGCTTCGGGAGGACCTGGATCAATACCCAATGGCCCCTTCTGTCTCTTCCCAGAGGGCTTTTCATAACAATGCCAAGGGGCGGGGCAAAAGGCCTCCTTCTTACAAAAATCAAAGCCCATCACACAGCCAAGTGTAGACCTTCCAAACACCTGGTAACCACGCCATGGTCAAATCATCCCCTTATGCAAGCCCCTACTGGGTAAAGCAAGCTCAGATTCTCAGACCCTGAGTAATTTGGGCCTCCACACACACAGAAACAGAAACCTATGAACTAAATGGATAAAAATGTATTTATTAATTTCAGTCAAAAACTTTTGAAAGCCTCTCTGATGATGGTTGAGAGATGCACTGAAATTCTCACAGGATTAATCAAACATTACAGAAAAAAAACAACTTTGAAAGCCACCAGAGCGTGTTGTGGTTAGATAAGAATGTTTCACCAGTACATTCATACTCGTGGCAAAATGCTCGATTGAACTCAGTGCAGGGAGAAATTAGGGCTCTCTGTACCAAAATACAGCAATAGCCTTGGGAGAAAATAAGCAAAGTGGGCAGCTTAAACAAAAACATGCACATGTAGCTGGAGCCTGAACACACATGGGCTGGGCTAGGCTAGGGACTCAGGTTCCTAAATCTGACTGGCCCAGGCTTTCAGTGTACAGTGAGGATTGCCAGGTGCTGTGTATAATGTTGGTCTCATTAAAAGATCTGAGGCTTGTCTCTGACGACAGATACTAATGCTACAATATTGTACAAATACAATTAGGAAATGTATTCTTTGATCAGGAAGTGTTCACCCTCTGTGATACAGTTGATAAAAAGCCTGTATGCTGAGTATTTTCATACACCATCTTTTACTTTCCACAACAACTTGATGGAAGGATATTACTCAGGGTTGAAGTTACAGACAGGAAAATGCTCTCAAACATACAGCTCCTGAATGTCAATGTTTTATATATTTAAAGAGTTTCTATCTATCTATCTATCTATCTATCTATTTATTTATTTATTTTGAGACAAAGGTCTCACATTGTAGCCCAGGCTGGCCTCAAATTCCACATCCCATTGAGTCTGGGTACTGGAGTGCACCACCATGCCCAGCTTTTTATTTCCAAACACATAATAACTGCATATCCTCTTTTGTTTTAAGTGGCAAACGTGCTCCAATATACCTCTGCAACTAGTAGCATGGTCTGCGGAGAACTACTGGCCCAGGAATGGGCTATCAACACAAATGCAACGCGTTTTAAATTCAACATTTAACTCTGTCACTTCCAACTAGTAATTAGGGTTTTTTTGGGGGGGGGGAGGGAGCGGTGTTAAGACAGGGTTTTTCTGTGTAGCTCTGGAATTCCCTTATGACCAGGGCTGGCCTCAAACTAAGAAATCCTCCTGCCTCTGCTTCCCCAGGGCTGGCATTAACGGCATGTGCCACCGTGCTGTTAGTTTTGAAGCAACTACAATGTTAACTTGCAGTTACGTACCCCCAAATCCAAATTCAACACATTAGCGAAACTAATGTCAGTGACGTCAAAGTCGAGCGCATTTATCAGTTCATCTACCAAGCACTAACCTAAGACTCCTCGAACCGGCTAGGGGAGAGGCGAGGAGCAGAGGATGCAGGGCTGCAGTGGCTCTGTCCAACTTGCCCAGCCAGGCAGGGGACCCAGTGAGCTGGAGAGTGCAGAGATCAGCCGAGAGCCCGGCGGAGGAGCCCCTCGCCGCCCGCCGTGCAGCGGCACCTGCTCAGGCGGGATGGCAACCAGGCTCCCCGAGATACCCCCGGGGCTAGCCTCCGGGCGGGCGGAGCCCTGGCGCGTCCTGCCTGTCCCCCCTCCACCACCACCTGCCCCGAGGCCCGCGGGATGTCCGCAGCCCCCCAGCCCACCCACCTTCCCGGGGGCCCGGCCCCACGGCGCTCACCTCCTCGCTGTGCGTGGACGGACACTTTTTCCGCAGGCGGCCCCAGTTGAGCAGGTTCCCGGTCTGCAGGTGCAGGGTGCTGGCCCGCGCCAGGAGCGCCCCGGCCGCGCGGCTGTCGGTGCCCATGGCAGCTGCCGCCCTGACTGGGGGACCGGCGAGCGACGGGCCGCGGAAGGGCGGGCGGGAAGACGGCTGCCTCCGCAGGGGCGCGGTGTCCCCCCAGGCCCGAGAGGCGAGCGCGAGGCTGCGGGGCTCCGCGCGGCCACAGCCCGGTGTGCGCTCGGGCCCGAGGAGGCCGGAGCGGCGACGGGGAGGCGGTCCCGGAGGGGCGGCGCCGGCGCGGACGGACGGACCGGCGGGCGGGCGGCCGCTGCGGGTTTCTGCGGCACCACTCTCGAGCGGCCGCCGGGGTGGAGGGAGCTGTTTCCTGGAAGACAATGACTAAGCAGAAACCGACCCGGAGAAAAGTGCTTCGTAACCGTTACTCGTCCCGCGGCGGGCCAGGGGCGGGGCGCGGAAGGGCCGGCCGGGGCGCAGGCCCGCGGTGACTGGCCCTCGGCCTGCGGCGGGCGTGGCGCCGGCGGCGGGCGCGGGCGGCGCCGCCGCGGGGGGCGGGGCGGGGCGGGGCGGGGCGGGGGGGGGGGCAGCGCGGCGCGCGGAGGAGCGCCCCCTGCCGGCCGGCCGCCGCCAGCGGCGCCTCGTTGAGAGTTCACGGCCCCACCCTCGGGCGCGCTCCCAGCCGAGGCCGTCGCGCTTGCGGGTCTCCGCACAGCCTTTTTCAAAGGACAGCCGGAGATCCGTCGTCTTTGACGTCTTGTCTGCTCCTAAGTCTCTGAAGTGGGCGTGGGCGCCGCGAGCGTCCCGTGCCCGCGCCCCTTGCCCTGCCCAGTGCTTTGGCTTTGCTTGGCTTCGCTCCAGGACCCTCCTCCCAAACTGATGATCAGGTTTTTCTCCCCGCGTGCTGATTTACCCTATTTGCTGGTACCGTATGAAATCATCTTTAAATCACTTTATCTTGCCCTTTCAGAAGCCTCGACTTCGAGAGACAAGGCCTAAGCCCACGAAACATTAAATCATAAGAATATCACAGGGCAGTTAGTTTCCAGGTAAGCTAAGCGTAAAGAGCAGATGATAAGAGAAAGCTTTATCACCCACGCTCTTATGAACTGTAATTCTTCACCAGTGGTAGAGCATCAGACGGACCATTTATTAAGCTTTACTCAAGAAACTTACACTTTTGTTGAAATGAGTCAGCTACGTCAGAACCAAATGGGATTTTCATTGTAAGGGGGCAAAATCTTTTAAGAAGAAAAATGAATCTGAGTTAGTAAACTTGTAAGGAATAGCCAAGGCAAGTTAAGAAGATCCAGAGAAAGTGAGGCTGGTGTGGAGTAAATATTTGTGGGCCCAATGAACAAGAGTCCGTGGATGAAGAGGGTTATCTCAGAGGCAAGCCCTAACATGGCCTACTTCATAAATAACTGATTCTTCTGATGAACTTGCTATGATATCATTACTTGACTTTTTATATATCCTCTTAAGTCTGTTGTAAATAATATTTGGTTAAAACTTAGTGGCCATATTTCCTAAACTGTTCTCTCTCTTTTCTAGATCTTTTAAAAAGGTCTGATTTAGCCCCATGCCTCTGATCCCAGCACTCGGGAGCCAGAGGCAGGTGGATCTCTGTGAATTTAAGGCCAGCCTGGTCTACATAGTAAGTTCCAGTGTGGTGATGTATCGTGTCCCCCAATATACTGTGTCTCCAATAAAATTTACCTGAGGAACAGAGGAAAAAGCCAGCCACTATATCAACATAGAAGTCAGGCAATGGTAAGCACATACCTTTAGTCCTATCACCTGGGAGGCAGGGATCTCTCTGGATCTCTGTGAGTTCAATGCCACACTGGGGAACAGAGCCAAGCATGGTAAAACATGCCTTTAATCCCAGCACTAACCATAGAGGTCTGGAGGTCTGAACAGACAGACAGGAAGTGACAGAGCTGGGCAGGAAGAGGAAGTGATGTAGCAGGGCTGAGAAAGCCAATGAGAGAACAGACAGAAAGGCATATAGGTGTGGGAAGACAGGAAGTTGGTCCCTTGAAAACTGCAGAGTTGGTGAGGTGAGGTTAGCTGTGGCTTTTCCTATTCCTCTGATCTCTCTCAAGGCATTAACCCCAATTTCTGGCTCAAGTTTTTTATTTAATAAGACCGTTTAGCGATTCATCTACATTCAAGGGCAGCCAGAGCTGTGTAGAGAGACTCTGTCTCAAAACAAACAAACAGAATGTTTATTTATGTGTATGTAATGTATGCTTGCCTCCATGAGTTTGTGTACACTGTATGTGTCCAGGGCCCCTGGGAGCCAGAGGAGGGTGTCAGCTCCTCCATGTGGGTGATGGGAACTGAACCCTAGGTCTTCTGCAAGAGGAGTGGGGTCTCTTAACCATGCAGCCATCTCTCCAGCCACTCTCCTCTACAGTGCTTACTAATACAGCATGTTGTTCAGAAATGTCGGCTTGTAAAATCTCTCATCAGCAAGTACTCTCAATGTTATTTTACCCAATTTCCGTTTCACTTTCTCAAAACCAGGAAGCTAACTTGAACTATCACAAGACTACCAGTAGCTGACCATTTTTAATGTGTAGATCTATACAGCTACCATTTTGCAAATTAATATTTACTGAATTGGGTAGGTGTGATGAGTTAATAAGAGACGGTATGGGGATTTCTTCGTCCAGTACTTGACGTATAATAAATGCTCAGAAAGTGAGAATGATTCTTTGTGGGGCTGGGGATGACCACCAGGGCCTTGCGCATGTGTTCTGACACTGAGCTACACCTCTAGCCAAGAATGTTGTGGATATCTGTTTAACTGGGCAAAGACGTGATACAGTTGTTTATTGCAGTACACTGTTACTTTAACTGTGTAAAGGGGTGTCACATTTGTTCAGACTGTATTTGCTTAATTAGGTGAAGATGTGTTGCGTTTGTTTCATCTGGCCTGCCCAAAGCACTCAGTTGGTCTAATAAAGAGCTGAAAGGCCAGTAGTTAGGCAGAGAAAGGGTGGGCAGGGCTGGCAGGCAGAGAGAATAAATAGGAGAACTCTTGAAGAGAAGAAGAAGAGAATGGAGAGGAGAGGGGCACACCCAGGCCAGCCAGACCCGAGAAGCAGTGAAAGTAAGATATACCCAAGGAAGGCAGCAAAAAGCCCCGAGGCAAAAGGGAGATAAGGAGAAAACAGGCTAATTTAAGATAAAATGCTAGCCAGAAACAAGCCTAAGCTAGGCCAAGCATTCATAACTAATAAGAAGTCTCTGTGTCATGATTTGGGAACTGGTTGGTGGCCCAAAAGAAAAAGCCTGGCACACAAGAACTTCTGTTATCCTGGTCTACTCTCTCCTGTTACAGCCTAGCTACCACAGGTTGACAGATTCATAACATGATCAGCAGGCATCGAGTTATTGTAACGGGTCTTTCTTGTCGGACTTTCTTTGGACCGCCAGCCCGAAATAATGACGTGGAGACTCATTAATGTTGAAAGCTTGGCCTTTAGCTTAGGCTTTATCCCAACTAGCTCTTAAATGAACCTGCTTCTGTTAATCTATGTTCTGTCTCGTGACTTTTACTTCTCCATTCTGAATGCCAACTCCTTCAGTATCTTGCTGGCTTCTCTTACTGTCCCAAATTCTAACCACCTATTTCTTTCTTTCTTTTCTTTCTCTCTCTCTCTCTCTCTCTCTCTCTCTCTCTCTCTCTCTCTCTCTCTCTCTCTGGAAGTCCTGCCTATTCTCTCCTGCCTAGCTGTTGACCATTCACTCTTTATTAAATCAATCACAAAGATACATCTTCACACAGTGTACAATTATCTCGAAACACATTATGTTCCTGAGATTTACGTATGTAAACTCATATGCTCTTGGCACTCAGTTGAGTGACTTGTTGAAGATCCCAGTGAGCCCTGATCCAACCTAGACCCCTCGACCAGATGTGGTAGCACAGACCTACAGTCCCACACTCTGCAGGCTGAATGAAGCAAGGAGGATCAGGAATCCAGTGGTAGTCTGAGCTACTTAATGAGATACCTATTTCAAAACAAACAACAGGGTTGTGGGGAGAACCTAGATGCTGTCATCTAAACTCTTTACTCTCCCATCATAGTAAAGGTAATTTAAATTCTTCAATGTGTCTGTGCATGATTATATGCTTCTCGTGCCTTACATATTTTACTTAATGATACTGTTGCTGTAACACCACAGTTTGGGGTGGGGTGGGGGAAGAGAAATGTAATCTTTTAAATGTATTCAGGGTGCAAAAGGGAGGAGTACAAAGCAGAAGGACTTGTGAGTCTTTGTCTCCAGGAGGCACGCTTGCATACTTCTTCTGTAGGTACAGTACACCGCAAGCTTTGTTTCCAGGAGTGTGAACACTCCCCTGCAAGAGCCGCGCGCACACGAGAAGTCACGAACACCCAGTGCTTTGCAGCTCGTGCTTTTCATTTCCTGGTGTTGGTAGGATCTGATAGCTTTGCTGCTTGCCTTTTCAAACCCGTTCCTTTTGCTTGGCCTGTAAACAGTCAATACCACATCCCAGAGCGTGTAACTACCGGAACTCTTTGGGAAGCCCAACAAGTATTTAGATCAAAGCAGACAAGGAAAAAAAAGTTCATGGTGAATTCGTTGCTGTAGAAAGAGATACCATTTCATCTCCAGCTTTTTGTTTGTTTCTGTGGGGTTTTTGTTTGTTTGTTTGGTTGGTTGGTTGGTTGTTTTTTTGCTATATATGAGACTAAACAACATGTAAGAATTAAATTCCTTTTGTCGAATTGGTGTAAGAAGTATCAAATAAGAGTCTTTTCTCACTTGCAAACGTTTTAATCCTTAGTCACTAAAACCCTTGTTAACTCAGAGACCCGCTGCTCCAGTCTAGGAATTGGATGTCCTTTTCTGTTTGGAGCAGGACACCTTTGGCTTTCTCCATTTCCTGTGTGCCAGTTCTTTTCAAGCTAGCCCATTAAGTAAGATTGGGAGGTCTGCCCCAGCCAGTGGGGAAAACACACAGGCACAGCTTCCTTAGAGGAAGAACAGAAAAAACAGGTGCACTTCCTGTCCAGGTATGTTCCCGCTCCCGAGCACACCCTCTTGATCAAGAGTAACGTTTGTCGCAGACACTTCAGTTGAAACGTAGTTCTCTTCTCTCTCTTCTCCTCTCTCTCTTCTCTCTCTCTCTCATTCTCTCTCTCTCTTACTCCAAACATACTTTTAGTATTAGAAGGCTACCTGATGAATCTATTCTTCTAAAGTAGATTTTAAATTCTCAATTTTTATTTTAAACTCCCTCAGTTACCGTGTTTTTGTTTCCGTGCTCAGGAGTCACTCAGTGACACCATCTTAAGGATGTGGCCCTGTGACAGAGCTGGGCCAGTGCCAAGGAGTCGTTTGGATGGACGGTGGCAGCGGCCGGGTACCCTTCATCAGTGTGACTAGAGTGTGTCTAACAGAGGAGCTTACCAAGAGGAGGCTTTGGTTGGCGTCTGAAGCCCTGAGGAGCCTCTCA
Source organism: Peromyscus leucopus (assembly GCF_004664715.2). Taxonomy (NCBI): domain Eukaryota; kingdom Metazoa; phylum Chordata; class Mammalia; order Rodentia; family Cricetidae; genus Peromyscus; species Peromyscus leucopus. Next base: position 523,867 of record NW_023505424.1, on the reverse strand, counting down.
CGCTTGAGTGAGGCAGAGTTGACAGAAGTCAATAAACAGGCAAAGCATCTCTATTTAAAAACACTGCTCAGTAGCTGTGTCTCAAGCACCCAGGGTTTGTCCGTATGAGGCTAAGTAGGCAAAGTCCCGTGAGCGTGCACTGGTCCCTATTCTTTGGTGACTTGCAATCCAGTGGAGGAGGCTGATGCTAGTCGTAGAACAGAGGCAAAGCCAAATTACACTGTGGTGGTTGTGAAAGGAAAAGGTACAAATACACTAAACCCACAGTAGCTTGTAAAATTACAGTAGGGAATGCCGATCTGGAGCCCTGTAAGAAGACTTTGGCCATTGTCTAACATGGCTTAACAAGAACCATGGTGAACAAAGGCTAAAGAGGAGTCACCAAAACAGTGTGTGTGCCTTCATTTTGCCCTAATTAGAAAGGAGGAAATAACACTGCCGTGATGGTGCTAAAAAGGACTATGACTTAGACCAAGCAAGACAGAAGATGGTCTATTTATTCCAGGGATCAGGGGTTCAAAGGGAGAATGGTCCAACAGGACAATGTGAGGGTCAGGATTGAAGAGGAAATTTTGTTCATAATCCCATATGTTTGCATGTAATAAAAGTCATACCATTAATAAATGAATCCATTGTCCAGTATGGTCATTGTAGGATTGACTAGAGAGCTGCTATGTTGTAAAATTTGCCAGTATAAGATGGTAGGTGATAGAAGAAGAGAATAAATTTAAATTTATTACTTTTGTTTGGAGCTGCACTGATATTTTGGCTCCAAGATCAACACTTCCTCTTAAAGTTGGATGGTCGTGTTGTTATAAATGGAGGCATGGTCTTAGTAGTCCTTATATACTTTCTTAGCCGGTTAATTAGGAATTTTAAGCTTCTATTTTTGGACTCGTAATGCATAGTTTGTTATATTTAGAGCACATAAATCTTCAAGTAATTTTGGCATCAAGTGATAGGAAGTAGATGCATAACAATCAAAGTATTTTCTAGTGTGAAGGATGCCTCGATGTTATAAGGTAGTATGTGACTATTCTCTATGGTGTGACTAACACATAGTGGGAATACAGGGTTATTACTAGTATATTAAGTTCTACTAGGATAATAGTGAAGCTAGATCATCACATTGCTATTAAAGGATGTAATCTGTAATAGACAAAGGTAGTATAGTTTGACTACAGATTTGTTCATAGTCTGAGTTTATGAGACAAAGCAATGAGAGCTTGTGACTGTGGGCAATCAGGACTAAGGCGCCATAAAAACTTCATAATGTTTGGCTAGGAATGACTGCAATTACCTCTATATGACTTGACAGACTCATGACGTGATTTTTAAGTCTGTTTGGTATAAACAAGTACAGCTTGATTTGTAGAGCCTGATGACCCTTCATTGGGATAATATAAGAAACGAATAGGCTGTATGTTCTGTTGGTGTTTGGAATTAGAGTCATGTTTATTATTCTCTAGCCGCCTGTTTTATCAACGATGCCGCTGAAAGGACCGAAGAGCTAGAACCTGGGGCTTGTCTGGTGCTTTCTGTAGGCAGAGGCCATACGGGGTATTCTTAACTGTGACTGCTATTGTACTTGCTGATCATAGGAGACTATTAGATGAGGAGCTTGGTAACTCAGGAGTAGCTTATCAAACAATTTAAAGAGTGCTCCGTATAGATTAAAGCTATGAGTAGTCAATCAGGGTACCAAACAGGAAATGAAAATGCTCTGTTTAATCATTCAGTTTGGCTTCCTCAGTGGACGATAATAATTAAATTGGAGTTAGTGTTGCCTCAAAGAGAATATAGAATAGGATTAGGTCTTTTGACAATAAATGCCATGATTAAAAATATTTGTAGAGAACTCTTGCTGGGCAGTGGTGTCACACACCTTTAGTCCCATCAGGTGGGAGGCAGAGGCAGGTGAACTCTGTGAGTTCAAGGCCAGCCTGGTCTACAAAAGGAGTTCCAGGACAGTCAGAGTGGTTACACAGAGAAACCCTGTCTCAAAAAAAGCAAACAAAGATTAGTAGAGAACTCTTAAAACTTGTGATAGGGATGCTCTGTACAGTTGATGGCTTCTGGCAGGGGTCGGGAAGGACTCCGTTTTTTTTAAGAGGCTGGCCACTGGGAGTTTGACCATACGCCAGTGAGTAACTACATGGGAAACACAAATTGGACTTGGTATATTTTTCCTCTTCTTCTTTTTTGGGGAAATCGCAAGAGTGGATATGGAAGGACTGGGGAGTGAGGGTGTTGGGGTGCGTTATGTGAAATTCTCAAACAATCAAAAATACGTTGTAAAAATATTTGTAGAGGTTGGATGTGGTGGCACATACCTGTAATTCTAGCATTTAGAAGATAGAGGCTGGAAGATGAAGAGTTCAAGGCCATCTTTGGCTCTGCAGATAGTTTGAAGCCACCCTGCGATAAATGATATTCACTTACAAAACAAACAACCCAGGCATGGTGCCCCATGCCTTTAATCCCAGAACCCAGGAGGCTGAATTTGAGACTAGCCTGGTCTACAAATTGAGTTCCAGGACAGCAAGGGCTATACAGAGAAACCTTATCTCAAACAACGAACAAACAAGCAATACCCCTTAAAGCAAAGATATATGCAGAATAATTAATATTGATTAATAACCAAATATTGAATATTTTTGTCTTTCATTGCTATAACAAAATACCAAAAAAAATACCTAAGATAAAGAAGAGGAAGATTTTTGGTTGTGGTAGTGTATCCCTTTAATCCAGCGCTAGGGAGACAGAGGCAATCAGATCTCTGTGAGTTCAAGGCCATGCTGGTCTACATGGTGAGTTCTAGGCCAGCCAGAGCTACTCAGTAGGGGTGAGGGGTTGTGGGGAGACAGAAGGAGGGAGGGAGAGATTATTATCATTGATCGTTCAAAATTGGTCAAGGAATATGGAAACCTGGATTCTGTATTGACTGTCCCCAAATAGTGCTTCACCTCGAGATGAACATAAAGTCCAAAAATATATTTGCCATTAAATGAAGACTCATCATCGTTCATTAGAGAGAACCCCAGGTTGCAGGGACCAGAATCCAGACTCCTAGCAAGCAGAGACGGTAAATAGCAGAGGAACCTCAGGCAGGCCAGGAATGTCCAGAATCTCCTTTGTGAAGCGAAGGAGTTGGATATAGTTTCCTATGGCTAGCTCACTCTCCCCAAAGACTTCTCAATAACTGGCAACTGAGAAATCAAGGGTTATAAAGGGGCTATTTTCATAAGAGGATTAAAAGATATAAGCTCTACCCTAATATTCAGAGGTACAATGGGAAATTGCTCCCCTTAGAAGGTATTGAGTTGAGATATTAATATTCGCACATTGAACTAGTCCTGATGTGGATTATCAAGTATAATTTGAATACTAAGAACCAGAGATTGGCAGCTGTATGTCCAGGTAGATTGTCTTGGCTTTTGGGAAACAGAGATTGGAAATCTACTTTTAAAACAAGTCAACAGGTGTCTCTTATAATCTCTGTAATTTGAGAACTATTGATCTTGCATATGTATTTTTCTTTGACACCTGATCACAGATTTGTTAAGGAGTCTAATTGTCTTGCCCAGCATTTCTCCGTAATACAAACATGTCTATCTTCTGAGTCAGGTGTGGTGGTACACCCCTATAATCCTAGCTATTTGAGAAAGCCGAGGCAAGAGGATCACTTGAATTACAGACAAGCTTAGGCAACATGACTAACTGAAAAAATTTAGCTTTTTAAAATTTAGTGAGTAAGTGAGTGAGTGAGTGCGTGCGTGCGTGCGTGCGTGCGTGTGTGTGACATGAATTCACAGACAGTGCATATGTGGAGGTCAGCGGGCAGCTTTCATGAACCAGTTCTCTCCACATTTCGTGTGGGTTCTGGGAATCAAACTCATGCCATCAGGCTTATGTGGTAAACACTTTACTTCCTGAACTGTCTGGCCTGCCCCATATTTCCATTATACAAATAATATAATGTTATTGTAACATATCTGGAATGTGCAGAAAAATAGAAGACAAACCATTCAGACTACATTTTAAAAAACACATATTTTTATGACAACTATTCATAGTCTCAACAACTATGTTTCTTCTTTTTTAAGTTTAACATCTTAACAAATACTTCCTCATACTATTAAAATTATTCTTCAGTAACATTTTTCTTTGAGACAAGGTCTTACTCTGCTGTGCATGTTACCCAGGCTGACTTTGAACTCACAATTCTCCTGTCCTGGCTTCCCTAGCATGAGGGACTGTGTTGAAGGTATGCCTCATGGTAATGTGTTTGCCTACTATACTTCAGGCCCCGGCTTGATTCCTGGAACTGCCAAAGAAAGACAGTTTTAAAAGAACAGAGTAGCTGGGATGAGCAGCATCTGGCTTTGCAATAATAACTTTTAAAGAATAGTTTCTGGGGTATACTGCAAAGAGATGTTGGCTGGGTAATCCCTTGACTACTATTTGCTGACTCTTTTCTTCTCCCTTCCTTCCTTCCTTCCTTCCTTCCTTCCTTCCTTCCTTCCTTCCTTCCTTCCTTTTCTTTCTTTCTCTCTCTCTCTCTCTTTCTTTTCTTTTTTTTTTTTTGGGGGGGGGTTCGAGACAGGGTTTCTCTGTGTAGCTTTGCACCTTTCCTGGATCTCGCTCTGTAGACCATGCTGGCCTCGAACTCACAGAGATCCGCCTGCCTCTGCCTCTCAAGTGCTGGGGTTAAAGGCGTGAGCCACCACCGCCCGGCCTGCTGATATTTCTTAAGGATCCACTTTACTTATGATAAAATTAATGCCTATTCTCTGTAGGAAACATGGAAATGCAGGCAAGAAAAAGAAAGCAGAGCCAAATTCTACCATCCGCGAAGGCCTCTCACTGGGACCTGGGGCTTGCTGATTGGCCAGTGGCCCCAAAGAGCCTCCTGTCCCTGCCTCCCCTGCACTGAGATGACAGGGGCATGCCACCATACCTGGCTTTTTACATGCTGTCCAGGATCGAACTCACTTCTCACTAGGGCCACAAGCCCTCTGCTGAGCCAAAACTCTCCCTTGCCCCTCCTTGAATTCTTAGTAGATGAAAATGAGGGGTTTGGATGTACTTAGGGGAGTCGCTTCTCGGCCATGTGGCTAGGATCAAGTGGAGATGTACTTAGGGGGTGGAGGGGCAACCCTGACCCTGCTTTCAACCAGAGCACTTGCTATTTTTGCTTGTTTATACATCTTGGTAATGATTTAAACAAATGTTCCTCAGCCAAAACTTATTTGAAAATCATTGACTCACATGAATTACAAAATCCCTCTCCTCCTATTACCCCAGGGTAATAATCTCCTTGGGTTTATTATTACTATTACTATTACTATTATTATTATTAAGGAAGTAGTTTTATTGGCCTTCTAAGAAGAATTATTCCGTGCTGGGAAATTGTCTTCCCCTTTAGTGTCTTTCGAAATTGACATTTAATCATAGGTCCAGCTGGTCCCCTGAGGTCTCTTGACATGGGCTCTTGATGCTCCCAGTCCACTTTGCTTCTTGTCCTCCTAACGTTTGCTCTTTTCATGCTGAGATCACTGACTGATCCTACCATCCAGCTCTGTGGTGATTTCATCTTGAAGATCAGCAGACTGTTGCAGGCTGGAGCCAGGCCCAAACTTGCCTTTTGTGAGTTCAGTGGAGTGAGAGAAGCAAGGGAGTGTTGGCAGGACCCATCCGAACATTTGCCATCAAAGCAGTTGTTCTTTAAAAAACTGGGATGCAAACTAAAACTTAGTACATTTAGGTATAAATGGGGAAAAACTACTGGGCAGGTTTTTTGTGTGCAATGCAGTGTAGTGGGTGAAAAGCATCCATCATACTGTGCCTCAGGAAGCCTGGAGTAGAAACTCTTCCAAGGAATTGGTAAATTAACCTGCTATTTGGAGAAGCATATGTGCTTGCATGCCACTGAAGACAAAGAGAATGTGAGCCATTTTGACCTGGCTGGAGATGAATGTAGTTTAGACTTGTTCTTTGACCCGTTAATCTGAATTCTCTGGGTTATACATTAATGGTTCAGTGAATATAGTGTCACGATTTGAATATGAAGTGTGTTCCACTGGCTCATGTTCGGAATGCTTGGTCCCCAGTTGGGGGTGCTGTCTGGGTGCTGTTTTTAGAAGGTTGTGGTCATTTGCAGAGCTGAGGCCTAGCTGGAGGAAGTAGGTCATCAAGGGCAGGGCTTCATGGGCATCTTTTCCCCTTGGACTGAACCTTCAGAAATCATAACATAAAGGAAGTCTTTCCTTCTTTTCAGTTGTTTTCCAAGGTGTTTTTGGTCACATTGACAAACAAAAACAGAAGGCACATTACAGATTTTGTAGTCATGGTTCTGGTGTTTTGCGGTTTGTGTAGACACACCATAGAAAGCTAGCATTCTTTCTTCCCTGTCTTTGCAAGCAATCTTGCAAACATTCTCCTCCCTGTCATCACAGTCCCTTCCTGTTATTAGCTGATTTTTAAAAACCTTGTTTAGGATGTGGCTCTTTCTTAAACCTTCGTAAGTCTAGGTTACACAGGCTCTTTGTGTTTTCCTAAAACATCTTATATTTACTTTGCCCAAAGCGTGTATTCCTTATTGTGTTATTCTGCTCACTACTGTTAACTTGTGCTGTGTTGTGGTGACCCTACAAGTAACTTACTTGGCGCTGACCATAACCACTGATGTACTTTGCATGTGTAAACTTACGTGGTTCTCATCACTGTGAGAAAGGGACTGCCGTCACCTCTATGCTGAGATACAGAGTGCTATGCCTTGGGCTGTACATCTAGCAAGCTGGGACTCTGATCCAGGTGGCCTACCCAGAGTCTGCAGTGACAAACCAGATGCCTTTCCAATGCAAAGAGCTTTCCTAGAGCTTACAATCCCAGTGGGGTGATTTGCTTGGCACTTAACAGACATTAATGCATGTTCACTAGAAGAGTGGAGGGCGCCCAGGGCACCTCAGGAGACTTCAGCATCACGGCCCTGTCACAGAGACCCAAGATATGAAATCAGGCAGAGATTTTAGGGGACAAGTCACTCAAAAGACTGTACTTTTAAGAGAATGCATACTTGATTTGTAGAAGTTTATTTAAAAACAAAAAATTTGCCAGGTGGTGGGTTACATGCCTTTAATCCCAGGACCCTGGAGGCAGAGGCAGGAGGAGCTCTGAGTTTAAGACCAGCCTGGTCTACCAAGCAAGTTCCATGACGGCCAGGAATACACAAAGAAACCATGTTTCAAAAATCCAAAACAGTTTCTCTTCACGAGTGACAAAATGAAACTTGCAGCATTATCCCAACAAAATGTTCAGAGTGTAAGAAAAGATCAATATCTTTTTGAAAGGATTTTGAGTCTAAAGAACTTTTATAGAGGAAGTATGAACTGGCCCAGTTTTCTATGCCCCAGATAACAGAAAGAATGTCTAGAGGTTGGCCAAGCCCTGTGTGTGGAGACCACGAGCCTGCTCTCAGCTCTCTCCCTGAGCACCGGGCCAGCCTGCAGTTGACAGCGTGCATTCACACACGCTCCGATAGGTCTTAATTTACAGATTAGACGCCTCCCAGCTGAGATGTCAGAGAAACTTTGCAGTCTCCTTTCCTGCCCATAGGTTCCTGCCTTCTTCCCCTCCTGTGGCCCCTCCACATCCTTCTCCTTGACTTACTGCACTTCACAAAAACTCCACCCCTCACTAATCTCCCCATTTGGGGAAACTGCCATAGCCCCTATGGTCTGTACCAGCTCCATCAAGGTAGTATTATACAACATGCTCTGACATAGGTCATGGACTTGGGGCCTCTGCTTCTGCAAATTGGCTTTTATTAACTAACCTTCCTGAGCCGTAAGTTCCCTGTACGTTACAGAGATCACAACCAGCAATTCTGTGGCATGGGGTTTTGTTTGTCACGAGGGTAACTAAAGAGATGTGTGTCACGGTGGTGGGCACCATGACAGAGCAGTGGCAGACACACGCCAAGCCTCCTGAGCCGGCTGCACACAGCAGGCCTCCAGGAACCTGCCTGCCTTTGCCTCTGAGCCCCCATGGAATTCCCATGGTGACACTGGATGGAGTTTAGAGTGGCCTTGCCGCCCACCCGACACAAGAGCCACAGCCACAGCGAGTTTGGACAGAGCCTGGAGTTACTAATCTAGTCTTTGTGTCTGCTGGCAATAAGGAAGATTCTTTCTGGGCTACAGGACAGAATGTGCCAGAGCAGCTTAATCACTGGCTTATGTATTAACCAAGTCAGGGAACGTTAGCTGAGGACCCTAACTTAACGTTTGGGACATTAATCTTCTCTTGCCCTTTGCCAGCTCGGTGTGGATCCTTTAGCTTTTTCTAAATGCCAAAAGACGAAGCCAATCCAAACAAAACAATATGATTGGCCCCAGAGCTGGCATGGACAACTGAGGACTCGCCTCTTCATTCCAGATGCCACCCATTGTCACATGCCCTGATGCTGCTCCCAGCTTCCTGATATTCATGCCTCAACCCCCAGGCTACAGGGATTTTTTTTTTTTCTTAATGAGATTAAAATGTAACGATTGCGAAGGTTCTGCTATGAGTAAGCAAAAGCTTGCCAAGGCAGAGAGTTCCTGCAGACTTAAAGCCAGGGCCTTCAGCGGGGCTGCCTGATGGTTAAGCTTGTGCTCCTAGGGTGGAAAGAGACAGCGGGGCTGTCGGGATCCTGACTTTGTGTCTGCCACTGGGTCAGGGACTGGCCAGTCTTTGCAGAGGGCTCTGTATCACCTTTTTATAACCGAGTTTTTGTTAGCGAATGACAGCTAGAACTGTGAGGTGGTAGATGACATGAAAAGACCCGAATCCTGCACTGTGTGACCAGGATCTGGTCTCCATCAAAAACTGAGGACAAAGGCACACGAGGAAAGTCTTTTGAAAAGAGATGCTCGGGTGAGGGGCTGTCCGCAGGCCCCATGTCAGGCCGAGAAGGGAGACGAGGCTTTCAAGCAGAAACGGAAAGAGGAGCAGAAGGAACTCGGGAGCTGAAACCAAGGCCGCGGGCAAGGGACCCCTGGCCACAGGTGGAATTAAGAAATCTGGCACAAAGTAAGCTGTTCTTCATATCTGAGATGATGGTGACCCTTTTCCAATTCCTATTTCAACATCTGGATTCCCTGCCATAACACCTTTGCCACCTACAGTCAGAATCAAGTGTTGCCCTGGAGCCTGTTGTACATGTAGTAAACTTTTGTAAAGTAAATAAAATAAATAATACAATGGCTCATTGTCTCTAGTGTTCAGCAATTCCTACCTCAGCTGTGAATTTAGAGTAAACCCAGACTGAAATCCTACCAGAGCTGTTTCATCTCTGTTGTACTCTGAATTCTGTATCACTTTGAATTTATTAAACCAACTCATTAAAAGGCAAAAAAGAAAGAGAGAGAGACAGAGAGAAAGAAAGAAAGAAAGAAGGAAGGAAGAAGGAAAGAAAGGAAGGAAGGAAGAAGGAAGGAAGGAGGAAGAAAGAAGAAAGAAAGAAAGAAAGAAAGAAAGAAAGAAAGAAAAAGAGGAATAAATATTCTAGTATTCTCAGGCAGAATGGGGCGGCATAGTATTCAGTAAAGAAAATGAGCAGGAAAGGTAAAATACATACAGAAAAGAAAACACCAGTGCACATCTTCTCCTTCCCTTGCTGAGAGAAGTCAGAGCTAACGTGTTTGCTTCCCCTTACCACAGTCAAAAGCCTCCTAACTCTAGTGTCTTTGCGGCGGAGTGTGGTTTCCTCCAGAGTAGAAATTCAGGGACAGTAGAAATCCACCTCCAGCCCAGTGCTGTGGTGCCGGCTATTGTTTGTCTTGGAAGAAACAAGGCCCAAGTAAGGTCTAAACTTTGGCCATTGGGGTCAGCATGGTTCCTTCATGTTAGAGGAGTGGTTCCTACCCAGTCTAGAATTGCTTGTTTATAAAAAGCACCAACGGCAAGGACCTTTGTGAGATTTTTGCCCTGAAACCCGGTGGTAAGTTTTAGGCCTCCCGAGGGCCTCTCCGCCATCGCAACAAACCGAATCAGACCGAATCAGGAAAAGCCCAGGTTTAATGGATAAAGCGCTCCCCGGCGATTCCCCAGCCCGCGGAGAGAAGACGGGAAGTGAGACCGGAAGAACCATGTGTCTGTCTTCCGGGATGCAGTTTATATACCCTGTGGGCGTGGTCTTGAGCCTCTCTGGGGAGGAGCTGTGTTTGGCAGGCTTTGAAGGCGTGGGTTTAGGGAAAGAGATGGGGAGAGGAGTTGAGTGGATCTTCCACCGGACTCCTAAACACCCAGAATGTGACTGTAGGATGCACAGAGAGCTTGTTTCAGGCAGGAGAGCTTGGATGAGGCTGTATCCAGGACCGAGCTGAGGGTTCACTGCAAGCCCCCGTGGACTCTTCAGATTAATCAGTTTTTTCCACCTGCCGTCTTCCAGAGTCTTAGCCAACGAGTAACCCAACCCTGTGTCTTACTCTGGAACATTCAGCCTTGCACGGCATCAGGACCTTTAGCAGTCACAGACAGAACCCTCGGTCCTCGAACCCATTTAGCTGGGACTCGCAACCCTTATTCAGCTCCGGTAGACTGACTCTGAGAACTCTGTGCTGGGGGCTGGGGGCGACTCCAGTCTCCAGCATGCTATTCTCTCCATGTGCATGTTTTCAGGAAGAGACATTTGAGTAAGTGTGCGCTTGGAGGGTAAAGAGGCGGGGAGGAGGGGACCATAGCCATGGCTGCTCTGCACTTGACAAGGATGCCAAGCCAGCGCGGAACTCCTCAGCACGTGTTTTCTGAGCCTTTTGCCCAGCGCCAGAGGCAACGGTGGTAAACCCTACAGCCCTTGTCGACAGCAAGCCAGGATGACCCCAGTGTGTCTGGGAGCAGCGCTGAGGGTGTTGAACTCAGAGGGCGCCCCGGGGAGCGGGGGTGGGGTGGGGAGGATGGACGGACTCTGCAAAGGGCAATGACACAGAGGTGGATAGAGAGTGAGTCGCAGGATCCGTGTGGATCAAGGAACTCCAGATTGCAAAATGATTCCGCCTAGTTTGGTGGTTGGCCCGAGAGCTGGAAAGGAGCACAGGGGTGCAGGGAGGAAAGGGGAGCAGACCACGTGAACCTTGGCCAGGAATGGCTGCCTTCACCACAGCAGCAGGGTGGAAGGCTTCTTTCCATCTCTTGTAACCTGAGCACATGTGAGCGAAACTAATCACACCGGGACTTCTGTGTGAAGGTGTGCGCTCAGAGCTCCGGAGCAGGATGTCCATCCTAGAGACTAGCTCACTGTGGCACCTCACAAGGGTCACCAAACCAGCTTTTGCCCTTAGGCGTGATTATGTCTCTGACACTGGAGCCGGAGTTTGTGGGCCTGCTGCCGCCTTTGTGCCTCACTCCTCTGCAGGGCTCCGCCATGCACTACACGACACGGGTGTGGGCTCCTGCCCCAGTCTTGCTGCAGAGAAAGACTCAGACCCTGGAAGCAGAAGCTGCAGCCTGCGTAGCTTTGGTTTTCTAAAGCAGACTACCTTCTTACGGTTATATGAAAATAACACAAATTCTTTATGAAAACTTAAGCATCCCGGAAGTGTATACAACAGAAAGGAGAACTCCCTACTTCCTCTTCCCCTCCCTCCCCCAAACATTACTCAAAGGACTTCAAAGAAGTGCTTGTATTGCATGTCCAGTCATTTCCTCTAGCATTATTCTTGCCCTCTGGCAAGGTAAAACCAGACCCCCAGGCCTCAAAATGTCCTCCAGTTGTTTCTAGAACCCCCAAAGAGGGGCTGTGGAGGTTTGAAAGAAAATGGCCCCCAAAGAGAGTGGCACAGTTAGGAGAGCATGACCTTGTTGGAGTAGGTGTGGTCTTGTTGGAGGAAGTGTGTCGCTGTGGAGGTGGCTTTGAGGTCTCATGTATGCTCAAGCCACACCCCAGTGTCTCAGACCACTTCCTGTTGACTATGAATCAAGTTGTAAAGACTCTCAGCTACTCCTCCAGCACCATGTCTGCCTGCATGCCACCATGTTGCACCATGGTGATAATGGACTAAACTAAATGTAAACCACCCCAATTGAATGTTTTTCCTTTATAAAAGTTGCCATGGTCATGGTGTCTCTTCACAGCAATAGAAACCCTAACTTCTTGTGGCCGCAAGAATATATTATAGAAATTCAGCTGTGTATAAAGCTATACTTTGACCCACCAAGGGTCCTGTAAATGGGAAGCCATTTATCACAGAATATTTGGTGTTATACAGCCTTAATATGCAGCTGCACCTTGCTATGAATTTCTTGTGAGCCCATAACTATAGACCATTTGGCAAACAGTTCAGCTTCTCAGACCTGCTGAACCTCTAGGTAACTGACTCCCCGCTGAGCCTAGGAGACAAGCAGGCTGCAGATGCATAGCTTTGTTTCTTATGCAAATGAAGCTCAGACATCCCCTTCCTTCAGGCCTAGGGCATGGCAGAGAAGACTGACTGAGGACAATAGGCTTTTTGCATAACCAGGAGGTGCAGAAGGACTGGAGTGGAATTCAGAGGCAGACACAGAACCTCAAGCCAGAGAGAGAAGAGAGGAGGACAGAGATTCTGTAGAGGGTAAAAGCAGGTCTCTTGTAGAGTTTTCTGAGAGCCAGGAAGGCAAGATGGAGGACAGAGGACGAAGATGAGGTCAAAGCCATAGGAGCTTACTAAAACTATGAGGCCAGGAAAAGTGGGTACAGGAGCTGAATGTGAGGATGGAGCTGACGCTGTACAGATAGAATTTTGTCATAAAGGAATAAAGTAAATGGACAAAGAAGCATGGTATATGTAGATTTCCTTTCCCTCAGATACCCCATGCTGGATGTAATGTCTTGCCCAGGACTCTGGAGGAATTTTCTCAGGGCTGGCCATGGGAAAATTCCGCTATCTTTACTAAGACAGGGCTTACATGTATCCACGTGTCCACTCCTTGCTTGTAACTCTGCATGGCAACTTCTCTGTTCTTCTCCTGTGTTTGATCCTACTCTTGTGTCTGAGGCTTGGGAAAGTTCAAGTGTCCATGCTGTAGGAAGTGTCTCTCCTACCCTTTCTTCCTCAGTCTTTAGTAGGCAGAGGGCTGTTTGCTCATTGTATATCAGTATTTTGTCATCTGGGTCCCCCTGGGTCCCCTACTTTGATGCTGAGTCTCAGGACATCTCTTAAACAACCTCATTCTTTTCCCCATGCTCCATGTTGGTGACCTCACAATTTAGTCTGGGGGTTAAGTCTCAGAATTCAGGAGGTCAGGCAGGGGATTGTGAGTTCCAGGCCAGTCAGGGCTACATATCTCAGAAGGGAAAGGAGGGAGGCCATTTTATTAGGGCCCTATGTAAATCACCTGAATATGATTACTTTTTCATTCTATTCCTTCAGCTCCTTAATTCCATGCGTATATGAGTGCATGAGCCTGAACATACAATACACGCGCACATACATGCATACACCACACTACCACCTCCACACAATATCACGGCATTCCAACCAATAAGGATCAAGCTGATGAAGGTAATCCTTTTAAGTATAAGTATAAAAAAGAATTCTGAGAAGTGTTTAGAAAGCAAATGGGTAAGTCTGGGGAGATGGCTCCATGGATGAAAGCATTTGCCACTTTTCTTAGAGGACCTGGGTTTGGTTCCCAGCACCCATATCAAGCAGCTCACACTGCCTGCAACTCCAATCCCTGGAGACCCAATGTCCTTTTCATGCCTTCGTACACTTTGTATACAAGTGGTATAGAGGCATGTACTTGGGCATTTTGCACTTGCACATAGAAATAAATAAAAATTTTTTTGAGACAAGGTCTCACTCTCTGTGTAGCCCTGGCTGTTCTGGAACTCACTATGGAGACCAGGTTGGCCTTAAACTCACAGAGATCCTCCTGCCTCTACCTCCTGAGTCCTGGTGTCAAAGTCGTAGGTCACCTAGCCAGGCTTGAATAAATAAATCCTAAATCAAGAAGATTTAGAAAACAAAGGATCTCAGCACATCCTCTTGCTTATTTCAGCCCGACTCGCCTGAGTACAAGATGATAGAGTGGTTCATCATCGTAAGACAGGATTCCTACATGATCATAGATGACCTCGCTCTGTGTTCCTAGGAAGGACTGTCTGTTGAGACAGCGTGTCTCGCTTTCAGCAAACAACTTTTGGAAGGAGAGAAATGTGGGTTAGAGACTTCAGAAGAGAAATGTGTCACAACAATTGCATTCCTAACCCCCTCACCCCACCCCTATAGAGACACAACCGTCTTTTTCCATTGACAGATCTCTCAGTTTCTGAAGGAGAGTGACTGGCCCTCGTGGTGGGTACTAGGAAGCACAGTCCCGTCTGTTGAAGGTCAGAGCCCTGACTCTTTCACCTTCTGTCTCTTTACACTGTCTAGAAATCTAACACAGGGAGCCAGAAACAAAGGATCTCACGATGTGACTCTTGCCCTTTGAGATTGTAGAATGTAACTTTCAGAAGTGTCCAGCTTCGGAGGAGTCACATGAAGCCGGCTGAGCACCATAAGACCTGGAACTTGAGGTGAATGGAGTTGGAAGATCTAGTAAGATGGCTATAACTTGATCACATGGCTCTAGTGTAAAATTTGAAGGTAAGTCATGTGGCAAAAGATCAAAAACTCCTGGTATGCAGTTTCAAGAAGTAGATGTACGGGCTTTTGGTTGGAAAACCATTGTTGTAGCCAATGCGAAAATATTTATCAGAGTATTCAGTCATTATAGGGCTGCAAGAAAATAGACTGTGTTAACCCAAGTGGGTTTGGCTCTCTAACATGATATAATTGGTATTTCAGGGTAGTAACTCCATGGCCTGTACCCAAATTGCCCTGGACCTGTGTTAACAAGCACAGGTTCTGTCTTGCCAGGAGTTCCTACAGCCCAGACTAGACCAAACAGGGATCCATCTACCCCAGGCTCTGTGCTACAGTACAGCCCATCCCCAGGATCCAAAATCCCTTCCAAGAATTCCATCCAAAGCTTTCACTATCAGTAGCCTTTACTGTCTACATATTATACCTACATTTGGAAATAAAAGTTCTGAAGAAAAAACAAAACAGTTCAGACTACTCAGACGTGTCTTCTCAGGCTCTTATTAGCAGATTTGCTTTCAGAGCTACGCAGCCCTGGGCCACAGAGGCTATTGGAGGATAATCAAGGATTAGGGGCCGTGCTGAGTGAGCAGTGCACGGGAACTTTCTGCTAGAGCAACTTTTCTGAAACAGATCTGCTCATGCTACTCTTTTATGACTCCATGTCTCTACAGCTGTGTTTGGAAAGTAACCACCCAGCCATCCTCTGCACCACCCTGAGGAGGGAGGGGCTGTGAAAAAATGCAGATTCCTGGCTTATTCTCTGATTTGTTGAATCTGGACATGTAGAGTTCAGGAATCCGCTGTCAACACAAACTCCCCCGTTTGTTCTTCCATTCCGTACAGTTTCAGAAGTAAAGTTTACCGTGGGTAAAAAGCCAACTGTAGAAGTCTAGCAGGATGTGGTTCTGGTTGGTCCGTCTTGTCATGTCTGCCGAAACACCTACGAAACCACATCTCTCCAGGTCCAGCCACTGACGCACCTCGTTAAACTGGCCCAAATGTCTTGTTCACTCCTGTGGTTAAATGCCTTTTGTGCCATTCCCCCGGCCCTCCTCTGTCTTGTTTTTTTTGTTCTTAATAACCAGCTTATCTATCATTTCCTTTGGATTAGGTGTGTCTTCTCCACTTATCTCTTTGTGCACACACATGGAATTATAACCATTGTTTCCTTCCTTCCTTCCTTCCTTCCTTCTTCCTTCTTCCCTTTCCTTCCCCCATTGGACTATGAGTCCCACAGAACAGAAACATGTCTTATGCTTGGTTACTTCTTGGTCCTGAGTAGGAGCTCAGAGACAGGTGGGATGAATCAAGATCTTGTTAGAGGCCCCAGAGCTTTGTGTCCAGTTGGGTTGGTTATGTCTTTTCAGTAAAATACTTTTAGCAATGATTTAAAACTCTGGTCTTCAAAGACAAGGCACCAATAAGTAAGAAATAAACACAAGCTAGGAGAAAAACCATGTACAGTTTACTAGAGATCAAGCTGGGCATAGTATTTGGGATGAATGACAAAATGGGCTGTGGTTGGTGAGGAAGCCATACTCAGGGCCAGCGTTGCACTGCTGGGATGGTGGATGGGCTGCAAAGGGGAGTGGGACTGAATCCAAGAAAGCCATCCAAGCCTAGGACCTCCAAGAAAAGAGGAGGCAGAGGGCAGGGGTCTGGGTCAGCATCGTAGGGCATTGTCAATTGAAGTTCTGGAGAGGGGCACAAGAAGACTAGGGCCAAATGACTGAACTTCTTTAATGGAGAGGTATAGAACCCAACCATAAGCCATGGTTTCCATTATGTGGGCCTGTAGTCCAATGGAGAAAGAGGGAGAGAGGAGAGAGAGAGAGAGAGAGAGAGAGAGAAGAGAGAGAGAGAGAGAGAGAGACAGGAGAGACAGAGAGAGAGACAGAGAGACAGAGACAGAAACAGAGAGACAGAGAGAGAGAAACCCAAATGGCTGTGGTTCTGTGTGAGTACATCTTGAGGTAAATATGGAAGCTTGCCTAATCCAAAAGAAATGGTAATTAAGCCAGTTTTAAGAAACAAAAGAATAATAGCAGGAGGGAGGGCGGAGGAGGGAGTGGTGGAGGGTGTCCTAAGCAATGGGAAGAGAGAGAGAGAGAGAGAGAGAGAGAGAGAGAGAGAGAGAGAGAGAGAGCAGTTTAAGAGGTGCATCAGCTTGGCTAGAAGTGGGAGCGCAGATTTCATATAGGAGGTTCAGGTGAATGAAAAAAAAAAAAGAAATAAAAGGAAAGGAAAGGACATGACTGCTCCTAGTATGGTGGAGGAGAAGGTTTATTGTAGATGTGTGGGAGAGCATAGCCAGAGGCAGAGACATCTGGGAGAGTCCAGAGTGGACAAGACCTGAGCCAAAGTGAGGAGAGGGGGAGGGAGGGCAGACCAAGAAGCCAGGAAGGTAAAGGGTAGATGAAAGCGCCCAGGTAACCAAAATGGTTGGAATGTACAGGGAAGGCAGCTTCGGGGAGGGAAGCCCAGCTAATAATTAGCTAGAGAACTTTAGGATGGGGGGGGGGATGCCAGCCAGGAGGACCCTGTAATGGTAGGACTGAGGGGTGCTGGAGAAATCTGGCAGCCAGGTCTGCTTTGATATGTGAAGTAGGCACCCCAGCCATTTTGTTCAGTTTTGAGACCTAACAGCAGGCCAAAGCCCAAGTGTCTTAGGCCACTCTGAATCCTTCTGAAAGCCTTTCATTGTCCACCTCTACCTGAGACTTAACACCCTTGTGACTACCAAAATCTTTCAAATGTATTCTAAGGAAGCCACTGTTTTCCACAGTCCAAACGCTAAGAGTTTCATCAGATGGCATCTGCAACCAAGAAGTTTCCTACTTGCTGTGAACCACCTACTTGTGGCTCCCACGCATGTATCCCTCCGAATCCTTGATTTATGACTTTGTTCTGTAACTAATGAAATCTCTCATGAAACCACTTCCAATGTGGAGCGTGGTATCTGGGGAAACCTGAATCCTGGGCCATGATCACTTCTATTTGGCTCCAGAATAAAATTTTTCAAAGTGAGAGTTGTGGGTTTTCATTTGTTTATGTTTCTTGCCTCAACAGTGCCAAGGGCAGTGTTCCTAAGACCATTAATCACACTGAGTCCTAAAGCAGCAAGTAGATTCATGGTTACAGAAAACGACGTCCCCAGGAGTCAGGGATCAGACAAAACTGAGCCAAGAACAGTGAAAATTGGACAAGGCAGGGCTAGCACTGCTCACCAGGACCTCGGGCCAACTTAGCAGACCTCATTATGAGGCTTTATAATGAAGGCCTTGTTTGGGCTGTCAATTAATGGACAGATCTGGGTGAGTGTTCCTGGCAACATAGACCTATGAGAGGGAAGGCATGGAGGTTAAGAAGCTCTTGAAAGAACCCGTCCAGCCTTCTCTCTCTGACCTGCTATTGGTCAAGGTCTTTTATGATTTACAACATGGCCACCACCCCCCGATGCTCTTACTGGCCACCATAAACCACCCTTTCTTTATCTGTTGCTTTCTCAAAATGAAGTCAGGTCGTGCAATGACAGGCCAGTGATTTCTTAGGTGAGGCTTTGCTAACACTTCTGAAGCTACGAGGCTTTTTGATGTTTGCAAGAGAGAAAACATCCCTATGATCTTCCCCACACCACCTCCTGCTTTATTTTCCAGGCTTTTCGATCTTAGCTAGACAGAGAGTCTATCCCTGCCCTTTCCAAGTTGGCCGAATCTGTTCCAGGCATGGGCTGTCTCAGTTCATGCCAAATGTCTCCCTTCTCTTACAGCTTTCGTAAATCCTTTTGTCTTGTCTTTCCAGCTTGGCCTGTATCTACAGGTCTTTTCACCTCACTGACCCGTCAATCGAAACAATGCTTACTCCTTGGATGACTCGTGGGATCATGATGTTGGGGAACGCTGTGAATGCGTGTGCTCTGGTCCCCCCCCCCAGACTCTCAGAAGCAGGTGTCCATGCCCTCAGGGCTGGGTTCCAGGAGGCTGCTTCAGGATTGTTTCAGCCTTGCTAGCCACCCTGCCTAACCTTCCGGGTCCCAAGGTTTGCTTCTCCTAGCTCTGTGCGCTCTGCTGCTCGCTCCCCTTCCAGCCTGCACTGTGGTAGAAATGCCATGCTTTGTGAAGAGCCTGGCGAGTATGCACATGTCCTGTGGGCCCTGGCTCAGTTCTGGCCTCTCTCTGCCATTCTTTCTCATTAAAGGAGAGCAGGGTGTGAATGCGGGGTGGAGACAGGACTAGGGCTGTTCGGACCTGAGTCCAACCAACCGTGGCTCTGGCATTAAGTTTCCTGTTGCCCTCAGGTTAGCTCTGCAAACAGTTATTTATTTATTTATCCTTGCATTCATTTGCTTATTATACTGGTTCTAATGAGTAGCTTACATTGTTTCTTTGGAGCATGTTAAATATTGCTGAAATGCTAAATATTGAGACTATCTCCTTAGCTATATAGATGTGTTCTTTGGCAGTTTCCAAATTCCTTTGTCTTTATCTGGTTTTGTAATGTTCAGGGCCAGATACCCCCATTTGCCATGGTCTGGGCACTTTCAACTGGCCGATTCACTTTTCCATAGCAAAATAGGATCGCCAGGCATGGACATCCATTTGTTGTGGCTGTTCAAAAAAAAAAAAGGTTCACAAGCAAATCCAAGAATGCGGTTATGAAAGCCCAGGCCTCCTGCCAAAGGATGATTGTGTATGTGTGTGCTGCTGGTAGATCATGTGCTGTGTTATGCAACATCTGACCGTTGATCCCTGGATGCTGTCCAGTGAGTAGCTGGATGCCTAGGGAACTACTTGTAGCCTCCCTGGGAACTAGATGGCTCTTTGGAGTTTTGATCTGGTTTGTAAACACTCTCTCTGCTGGTACATCTGACAAGGCCCAGCTGGCTTCAGACCTGGTGATCTTGCTTATAGTACGAAGAAAATGTTCTCTGAATGGACCATTGAGGAATAGGTTCCAAGCTTGCAATAGGATTCTGGATATTCCCAAAGATCTCTGTGAGCCGCTATAGTGCAATGTGTTTTCTTTTCTTTTCAGTTAAGATTTTTTTTTTTGTCCATTTTACATACCAACCACAGATTCCTTTCTCATCCCTCCTCCTGCTTCCCCCAGCCTTCCACCCCCATCCCCGCCTCCCAAAGGGTAAGGACTCCAGTGGGGAGTCGGCAAATCCCGTTACATTCAGTTGAGGCAGGACCCAGCCCCTCCCCACTGCATCAAGGCTGAGCAAGGCATCCCAGCATAGGTAACAGGCTCCAAAAAGCCAGCTCATGCATGCTCCCGGGATAGATCCTGATCCACTGCCAGGGGTCCACAAACAGACCAAGCTACACAACTGTCTCCTGTCTGCAGAGGGCCTAGTCTGGTCCCATGCCGGTTCCAAGCTGTCTAAAGTTCGTGAGTTCCTACAAGCTTGGTTCAGTTGTCTCTGTAGATTTCCCCATCAGGATCTTGACCACCACCTCCCGCCTTGCTCACATAATCCCTCTTCTCTCTTCAACTGGAATTCCAGGGCTTGGCCCAGTGCCTGGCTGTGGATCTCTGCATCTGCTTCCATCAGTCACTGGATGAAGGCTCTATGATGACAGTTAGGGTAGTCACCAATCTGATTACCAGGGTAGGCCAGTGCAGGCACCCTCTCCACTATTGCTAGTAGTCTAAGATGGGGTCGTCCTTGTGGATTCCTGGGAATTCCCTAATACCGGGTTCTCCCTTATGCCATAATGTCTCCCTCTATCATGGTATCTCTTTTGCAATGTGTTTTCAATGCAGTGACTTCCGGCTTGCTCTGTTAAACTTCAACAAGCTAGGCAGCTCATTAAAAAGAAAAACCTTAGATACATTACATTTAGTAGCATCATGCTGAGCAGAACAAAAGATTCATTTAGTATCAGATATCACTCTGGATAAAGGCAGTTTGGAGAGTTCTACTGCACAGTTTGGGCAGAAAACAGAAGTGGCATATAGAACCAGCCTGCTTGGTTACAGGTCAGCAGTTGCTTTATTGGACATGTTTCATTGTTTTGCAGTCTACAATTGACTAGAAGCTCATCTCCTGTGCTGGGCGAAGACTTGGCTACTTGTTAAAGAATATAGTCTCACATTAGGTTTCAGTTTGTTTGTATATTGCAGAGTTATATTTTGCTACAGAAGAAGGCAGCTTTGGGCTTAATGTAATGTATAATTTGCCCCTCAATTTTGAGAGACTGACCAGAACCCTGGTACCAACACTACTTTCCCTCACTGTCATAATGGACTCCTTTGGTTTCAGTATGGAGTAAACATGAGTTTATAATACCAAATTACTTGAATGATCCTGTGTGTTTTCTTCATGTTTTTGCTATGCTAGTCATAGAGAGCATTGTTGAACAAGGATGGTGGTACACAAGTCTTCAGGATTCTCAAGCTTGAATATAACACATCAGGGAGGCTAAGACAGGAGGATTGCCTCAAGTCTGAGGCCAGCTGGGGTTATGTGGTGAGTTCCAGGACAGCCTGAGCTACATAGTAAGATCCTATCTCAAAAACAAAATATACAAATAAAAGTAGGGGAGCCACTGGGAACTCTGTTAGAATATTTCCCTAGTAAAGGAATCCAACACACTTTCCTCTCTTTCAAGGTTGGTGCTGGCTTTGCCTATGGGCAGTGATGGGCTTTGGTTATGGAAGTACAATCAGTCCCCACATACGGACACTTCAGTCAATGAAAGCCGTGTATACAATGGTCCCATAGATCAGACGGGCTGGACAATCCTTGGCACCAGTGATCTCACAGTGATTGTAAGATCGCAGTAGAAAATATGACTCGCATATTTGTGGTGATGCTGGTACAAACACCTCAACTGGGTGCCCATCAAACAAAAGTAGAGAGCTGTAACTACCTAATGCACATAGTACTTGACAATGATAATAAATGACTATGCTACTGTTTTATGCATTTCGCATAACAGCCATTTTTACTGTTGTTTTGGCATGTGCTGTTTCTGTAAAGCAGTGGGCTGTGTTAACGCGGCAACAGCCCCGTGTATCTCCTCTGTTCCGTATCTCTGGATCGAAACAGTCCCATTGTGCTTGATTTAATCTTGTATTGGTCATCAGGACTTCCCAATCCACTGCTAGTTTCATCAGCAAGAGACCCAGGGGGATGATAAACTCAGGAACAGAATTAAAAGCAGAAAGAGACTGTGAAGGGGAGAAAGTCAGCAATGACCGTCAGTCATGCCCCCTCAATCAAAGTTACCGTCTTGAACAAAACTCAGAGCAATGGAGGCAGTTCAACAATCTGCTTCACAGAAGGCAATGAGACTATGAAAATTCCCACCAGGACCTCTACCACTTGTGGAAAAACCTCCAGTGATCTGGACCAAAGTCCAGGCCCAGAAGCATAGTCCTGTCAGTACCATGGCAATCACAGCCAAAGCACAAAGGTTGATCTCAACATTGAAAGAAAAGACTGGGCCAAGCAATGGTGTTGTTTACTATTAGCCCTGGGTGAGTTAAGTGGCTAAAAAAAAAAAAAAGATTATTCACTATGATGTGTAAGGGATGTCAAGTCTCTGAATTGCAATGTGACGACAGCTGAAGAAATTTTGGAAACTCTGGGTGAGTTGACTTCAGGGGAAAATTACTTACTGGAGCACATGATCAAGGTGGATAAAATTCCCCTCTTCTGGTGATGAATGCCTGCGGGGGCTTTCACCTGTAGGAGGGCAAGTCAGTGCTGGATTGAAGGCTACCACAGACAGATCAGAGTCTGGCTTGAGGGTACTGATTGCAAGTTACACCTCGAAACCCTTTGTGATCTGGCATAGTGAGAGCCCCAAGGCTTTCAAACGTGGCGTTGTGCCTACACCACCAGTATATGACAGAAACAGTAAGTCATGGTAACGGCTTGGTAACGTGTAAGTCAGCTCTTCTCCCGCAACGCTGCCTTGAATTGCCATGCCAAGCAAAGCAGAGAAGTATTGCTTGGAGAACGATCTTTCAAGGATCTCCTCGCTGTTACTGATGTTCCCACACATCAGCTTTTTACTGGCGTGGCGCTCACATCACAATTAGGGAAGTGATATCTTCCCTCCAAACACCACTCTGCTTTGGCCCAGCCACTGATGCAACAGAAAGACACAGATGCAGTCCCTTGGGGATTAAAACCTCCATGACTGCATCAAGACTCTTGCTTGGATTCGAGGTGACATCATCAAGGAGTGTCAGGGTGGCATCTTAAGACGAGAGGATTGTCCATGGTTTTAAAAGGGTTACCAAAGATGAGGAGCTTGCAAAATTCAACAAGGCTGCAGCTGAGCTGGCAACAAACTGGACCTGGGTGTGACAGAGGATGATACCTAGGGGCTCCTGAGGAAGTGACTAATAAAGAATTGTTAGCACAAGAAGGGGGACACATAGCTGGAGAAGAGAGAGGAAAAGAGAAACTGAAGAAGTCCAAGAAGAAGAAGAAGGCCAAGAAGAGCCACAGAATTTAGCAGAAGTTTCTATAGCCCTCAATAATCTTCAAAAGTTTGAAAACATGACCCCCAAGAGCAAACATTTTCATGAACAGAGGAATATTCGAGGTGTGTTGTCGGTTTACAAGCAAATCTTTGACAAAGGGGGCAAGGCAAGCAAAGCATCATGGGCTGCAGTGACGTCATCTTTCTGTTACAGCTATGGCTTGGGCCAAGCAGAGAGTGGTGTTTGGAGGGAAGGTATCACTTCGATATGGTGATGTGAGCACAACGCCAGCAAAAGGGCCGATGTGTGATGTGTGGGAACATCAGTAACAGCAAGAAATCCTTGAAAGATCGTTCTTCAAGCAATGCTTCTCTGCTCTGCTGGCATGGCAATTACAGAGTGCATCTTGGGAGAAGAGCTGAGTCACCATGACATACTGTTCCTGCTGCACACTGAAAGGACTGATGGCCCTTGGTATTGGGAAGTTGCAAGGCCTTCATGAGCGATTCCAGCAGAGGACGCTGTTGTCGTAGGAGGGGACCGCTCTGAGTGAGTTATTACCCTGAAAACTTTCTAATGAGAAGAGCCGAGGAGGTCAAGGACACTGGTGGTTTAACTCGGAATACTCTAAGCTTGTGTCTTGATCGCTAACCAAAAAGTTGACAAAGTAAAATAGTAAAAGAATAAAACACTTAGTTGGATATGGTAGTTTAAGCCAGTAATCCCAGCAGTCAGGAGGCAGAGACAAAAGGATCAGGAGTTCAAGGGTACTGTTAACTACAAATTAAGTTTGAGGTTAGCATAAACTACGTAAGAACCTGGCTCAATTTTTTTTAATAGAAAGAAAGCTTATATAATAAGGGTATAGAGAAACTATTTTTGTGCAACTGTAGGAATTGTGCTTTTAGCAGTGTCCTAAAAAGTTGAAAGCTTAAAAAAATAGTTTTTGGTGGCAAAAAGCTTCAGTACGATAAAATGAAACTATTATCGAAGAAAGATAAAATCACAAATCTAGTGTAAACTGAATATATGGTGTCTATGCAGTCTACAGGAGGGCACAAGTCCTGGGCCTCCGCATTCACTCACCCACTGACACTAAGTTCCGCAGCCCTGAAGGGACTCTGACCTGCTTGACCGGCAGGCACGGCCCTGGCAGGCCTTGCCCTTCTCTCCCGGTCACCCTGCCTTGCTGACAAATCATTAGATTACATTCCCGAAGCTAGCCACCAAGATCTCTTCCCTTATTCGGTCACTTCCTGCTCCTGAGGCTGACCACCAAGGTCCAGCTATCAAAGCGTTGAAGTCCAGCAATCAAAAGCTCCCTTTGGCTGCCCTAATTAATATGCCCAATTAAAATGAAACACCCCATCCTAGTGCAGGGTTTTCCTTTGTACTTTATAACCTGCTGTGTTCCTCTGGGCCACGCCTGTCTCCTCGCTCTCCAGAGGCAGCCCTTTGTCCCCACCCCAAGACAAATGCCCTGGCACCCTTTCCTTTGATCCCTCCCCTTCCCCCTCTCCCTCTAGCTCCTGTCTTTGTCCCTTATCCCTGCCCTCTGTCCCTCTGGGGCAAATCAATCTTCTTTGTGCTGAGAATTTGCTCTTGGGCGTCCTGAGCTGATACTTTTCCTTTCGGCCTCTATTCCTGCTGAGTTCCTTCAAGTTTTAAACTGTGTTTCCTCAGAGCCTTTCTGTCTGTATAAACACACCCCCTGTGTTACATTTGCCTGCAGCGGTAATACAGTAACATGCTAAGGAAAAAGGAGGCCAGCCCATGCAGCCTTTTATAGCTAGACTATGTAGGTTTATATATATATAAATGCTCTAGGATATTCATACAATAATACTGATTACTGATCAACTTCTCAGTGTATCCCATTTAATACCTGACAAAACACTTCAGGGGAAGTAATGTGAGGGCAGGGTGAGGAGTAACATCTGATGCAGTGTGGAGGCAGGGCAGGCCATTCACATTCTCTGTGACCCAACATGCCCTCACAGCGGCTGGCTAGAAAAGAGAATGTTTGATCAGAGACAGGTTAAAACTGTTTGCCTATGAGTCCACACAGCTCCTGAGCAAAGTCCGGGGAGAAAAATCACTTTCCCATAGTCCCTTTATGCTGCAAGGGTACAGAACCACTTCTAGTGAGAAAAAAACCCAAATAGACTTAATTCAGCGCACAAGATACCCAACCCACACCCCGGCAAAATATCCAGTTGTGGGCTGGGCTGTGGCTCAGTAGTAAGGTGATTGTCTAGCGTGTGCTATGCTCTGGATTAGATTCCCAGCATTGAGAAAGGGAAAACAAAACAAAACCCCAACATAATTGCTACCAAATACAGAAAACCTATCCATGAGATATCTATAAAAGATATGTTGAAGCCGGGCAGTGGTGGCATACACTTTTAATCCAGTCTTCAGGAGGCAGAGGCAGGCAGATCCCTGAGTTTGAAGCCAGCCTGGTCTATAGAGTGAGTTCCAGAACAGCCAGGGCTACACAGAGAAACCCTGTCTGGAAAAACCAACCAACCAACCAACCAACCAACCAACCAAACAAACAAACAAACAAACAACCCAGAATAAACAAAAGACATATTGTGTTTCCAGTATTGTATAATCAAGACCCGAGACCCACCACTGGTGGCCGAGTAATGGCTTATGGGATGTCACTGGATTGACTGGGTTCTTTTTTATTATGTGTGGTTCTGTACCATCATCCAGACCAAGACCATGAAGGCAGACTAAAACCCGACATTTTAGATGGTGATTAGGAGGCAGGAGTCGCAGGAGTTGCTAGTCTACCGACTGGAAAGAGCTGTTTGGATTTTAGTGGACTTTCCATACAATGTGAGGACTTGCAAATAAAGTTTATTTCCCAATGCCACTGTAAACGAAACTTCTGCCAATCTGGTTGCTGCTGACGGTGCTTTTAAGTAATTTAGACATGCCTTAGCTACTCGATCTAATTGCACAATACAATATAGGCGGCATGGTTGTCGCCATGCTCCGGTATAAAAGCTCATGATTATGTTCATGGACAAGTAAGCTTAACAGGGTTAGCATAATATGGCAGGTTTAAAACTAGGGTCAGAGGTCAGTGCCATTTGGTTAAAGGGCTGCCGTGATTCTCTTCCTAAAACAAAGACTGTGGTGCCTTGTAGTGATTTCTAGTGAGGCTCCTAAGAAAACATGTCAGACCCAGAATCTACATCATCCCAAGTCAAAAGAGCCTTCTAATTGTCTTTTGGGTGTAGGTCAGAGAAAACTTTCGGGATGCTCAGTCCTCGTTCAGTGCTGGTGTGTGTGTGTGTGTGTGTGTGTGTGTGTGTGTGTGTGTGTGTGTGTGTGGCTTCAGTGAAGCCTTGGGGGTGCACTGTTGACCTTTCCAAGCAAAGGCAAACAAGACTGACTTTCTCAGCTAGGGTCTCTCTATGTAACCCTGGCTGTCCTGGAACTCAGATCATCCTGCGTCTGCCTTCCCAGTGTGGGATTAAAGAGGAGCACCACCACTGCCTGGTCCATTATACTTTTAGCATGATTCAATCTCTAAATGAGCAAGACATTTTCCTTAATTTATGTAAGGTCTGGTCTATAATTCTTATACATAAAATCATCTGGAACCCCAGAAGATGATTCTAATTAGATAAACCCATTGTCAAAATGTACCTAGCCGAGGCTGCTAATAGGTCTGAACAGTTAGATATTGGATGTAGTTCATTCTGGACCCAGTCTAATCTACAAATTGCTCAAATCAATCCTAAGAGTCCAGAACACGGGTTTGTGGAGTTCAGGATCCAAGAAAGAACTCACCCCTGACCTCCAGTGACTGGAGAGGCCAAGGGTACAATGGGCCCTGACCGGGCAGCTCTATTCAGTCATTAGCAGTCCGGGAATTCCACTTGAGCGCTCACTTCTGACTCCTATCTCTTAGGAAGGAAAACGTTAGACACATTCGACAGGGTTAACTGAGCAGATCGAAGACTGAGAAGCAGATGGTACTTGTGGCGAAGGCGTTCCAGAGAGAGCTACCACACAGTCAGGAAACGCTGCTGAGGGACAGAGAGGTAGCCTGGGGCGTAGCGTCTGATCGTCCCTTAAATGGACATATTTCCTCAGTTTGTAGTCTGTGGACATATTTCCTCAGTTTGTAGTCTGTGGCTGGCAGAATACTTGCAATTAGCTAGGTTCAGCACTGGTTTTAAAACTATATTATCTTATCAGGTTAATTTAGGGTAAGGCAAGCTTAATTTAATTCAACGGTTCTCAACCTCCCTAATGCGCAACCCTTTAATACAATTTCATGTCATGGTGGCTACTTCCTGCTACCTAAACTGAATATGGCTACACACAGGTTATTAATCTTCTATAATAAGAAGAGCGGTGCTGATGTCATGGTGCCAATCTCCCTTAGGTGGCCCCCTGCAGAGGCAAATGGCTACACACAGGTTAAGAAGCAGTGTTTAACTTCTGTTGACTCATCACTCCTGGCTGCTCTTAAGCCTACTGCTGTCATATGCAGGGACTTGCAGGCGTGTTCCAACTTTGGCTTAGTCTAGAGCAGTGTTTCTCAACCTGTGGGTCGTGACCCCATTGGACCCTTCACAGTCACCTAAGACCATCAGAAATCAGATATTTTACATTACAATTCATAACAGTAGCAAAATTGCAGTTATGAAGTAGCAATGAAATATTTTTATGGTTGGAGGTCACCACAACAAGAGGAACCATATTAAAGGGTCATGGCATTAGGAAGGTTGAAACCACTGGTCTAGAGGGCCAGGTGTCTGGCTGCGGGGTGAATGAAAAGAAATGTTTTTGTCATATTATGGTCAACAACATATAAGTCAACAAAGCAATGACAGGGGACCCTCACTGATTTGAGCCACTGCGCTGAGGGGTGCTGTGTTTTGGAGCATGTCTGTTCCACATACATCATGCCGCTCCAGGACCCAGAGTCCTTCCAACTGTACTCTGGCCTGCTGAGTCCTTCAGGATGTTTTTATGGCAGAAGCTGGGCTACTGGATTCCAGACCTGGGAAAGCGGACCGGCGGGGTTCTTCTGCTCTGACCTTGCACACATCTTTTTTGCTGTTCAACTCGAGAGAACACTTGGCTTGAGCTTCAGCAATGCAGTTCTTATGTGGGCAACTGTGCAACAAACTGGTGCCCCTCTTCTAGAGAATGACTGGATATCACATGGTAGCAGCCTCCCCACATCCTAGCCTTCTACATCACTCAGGCGCTTCTGAGTTGTGAGGTCAAAGTCAGCCACTGAGGGGGGCTGCAGGAGTGTGTGGCTGTGGCGAGGCACAGGACTGTACCCTCAGAGGACCCTGTGTTGACACTGATACTCCACTATTGCCATCTTGAAATCCTACGTAACTGTGCTGTGTCCAACCAGTTATACATCCAATTCCGCCCACTGTTTTCTCCATTAACATTTTCATGCTACCCACTTAGTAGTTACTGAAAATCTAGTATGTTGTTAAAACATCAGAAAAGAGCATATAAATAGCGAAGGCTAAAAGATGAGTAAGATTCAAGATCTATAGGATCTGGCAATCTAGT
Organism: Peromyscus leucopus; assembly: GCF_004664715.2. Lineage (NCBI taxonomy): Eukaryota > Metazoa > Chordata > Mammalia > Rodentia > Cricetidae > Peromyscus > Peromyscus leucopus. The sequence continues at coordinate 495,242 of NW_023505424.1, read as the reverse complement.
GGAGGGATGAAAGAAGTGGAAAAATTGTCACTCAAAAAAGTTTACAGGGCATTCAAGCTGGCTCAGTGGATGCTTACTACCAAGCCTGATGACCCAAATTTGACTACTGGGACCCACATGGTAGACAAGAACGGACTTCATGCTTCTCTGAATTCCTCATGCGGTAAGTGACTACTGTCCCTCTGAGAAAGTCTGAAATTATACACATGCTGAACACTAATGAAGCCGTGTTTAGGGGAGATTAATTGTAGGGCCTGGTCTCCTCCCATATTGAGTAAAGCCGTTGCCTGCTTGCCAACCTTGACCAGATGTCCTCCCTATGCTAATTCCCTGCCAGTTTCCACCCTCCTGAATGCTTAAGGGAAGTTCCTTGTTTGTGTATCCTGCATATTGGGCATTAACAGCTTAGATACAAGAATGTAGACCGTTCTGTAGTGAACTTCTGCCTCTGGGGTTCCCATTGTGCTGTAAACCTGTATATAAGGTTTCCTCCCTCTTTCAATAAACAGCATTCTGCTGTGCTGAATGACTCACTGTCTCTTGTCTCTTATTTTTTAATCCACAGCCCCTCACTCCGACGTGGTGAACGGGTAGCGGTAGCGCGGGCAACAATTAATTGCCGCAACAATTAATGAGTAGTTCACAAGGAGAGTGTATTTTATTTCCTTCCAAATAACACACACACACACACACACTCCTCCCCCACAAAAGCACATCCACTCAGAATGGACGAGGTGCTAAGCAAAGCTGCTGGTCAGGGGCTACTTTGGTGGTCTGGATATTTGGATAGGTGAGTTTTGCCATCAGGAATGCCGGTGAGCCGGTGAGTCTTGGTTTCCTTCTGGAAGAGTCTCCTCGAGTTCACTGTGGGTGCCTGGTGCGTTTGTCTTCTGCCTCGGTAGGCTTGTTTATGTTCGCCAGTCGTTCAGTTGATCCTGTGGGCAAAGGCTCCTGCGTCTCCAGCCGCCCAGCTTTCCCGTCGAGCTATATGGAACAAGCAACATGGTTGGGATCAGCCCTGTGGAAGGTCAGCTGACACTTCTCCTGGTTTTCTGGAGCAATAGAGTTTTAGGTTTCAAGGCATAGCCATTGACAGGGTCTGGGGGATGCTCAGCTGAAAGGACTTGGATTCTATCGGACAACCAAGGTTACAGGCTGCCTTGAGTTCTTAGCTCTGAAGTGAGCAGACCAGATGCGCTCTAAGGTCCACACATTTCTTACAGAGACTTATGTGCCTGTGTGTTTTTACATTTTAGAAGAAAGCTATTCCCTTGGTGCTCTTTTCAATGGATGTTTTGGAGACCATATTCTCCACTCCCATGCTGGTGTTCAAACCTAGATCCATGTAGTGTTGGACAAGGATTTCTACCATTGAGCTAAGTTCCCAACCCTGGGTGTTGTTTTTTTAATAATTTATTTTTATTTTATGTGCATTGGTATTGGCCTGCATGTACACCTGTGTGAGGGAGTTAGATCCACTGGAATTTAAATTGCAGACAGTTGTGAGCTGCCATGTGGGTGCTGGGAATTGAACTCTAGTGTTCTGGAAGAGCAGTCAGTGCTCTTAACTACTGAGCCATCTCTCCAGCCCCCCGGGTGTTTTTTTTTTTTTTTTTTTTTTTAACCCAAGAAAGTCACCATCACCTTGCTGGCTTAATAACCAAGAAGTTACCATTTAAGTTCAGCCCTTTTCTAGACTTCTCTTTGTCTAGTTCATTCAGACGTGGTCCCTGGGAAGAAAGATCATTTGACCAGGATATAGATAGCATGAAGAGAGATTCAAATGGAGTTCATGATAACAAATCCAGATTAAACTTCTGCACTAAGTTCAGGGTCCTAGAGAAATGGACATGTTTCTAACTCACCTTTCTAGCTAGAGACATATTATCTCTAATCATAAATTATAGGCTGCTTTTCATGATCCAATACCAGCTGTGGGGTTGGGGGGGGGAGGAGAGGACTGGAGGTGGCCTTCCCAGCCTATGCAAAATGTAGCTTGTCCAATTATCTGGTTTAAACACACAACCTCTTAACAAGTAGGCAATGAGATGTAGGGATAAAAACAGGCTCGGAGACAGAACAAGGGTCTCAGTCAAGACTGCAGGTATTAAACACTTAAGACTCTAAACTGAAGGATAAACATGATGTAGGGAAACCTCTATGTATAAAAATAAGAATCAGACATGTTCTGAGTTGCTCCTGATTGTGATGGGTGTAAAAGGATTCTCTTGTTAAGGAGATTTCTAAGTTAACAGATCCTCCATCGCCAGCTCTCCTACCAAGACCTTGATGTTTATCTGTTTTCAGAAACAGATTGTAACAACGTATGGAGCCGAATCCTAAGAGATGTCTCCTAAGATTGGGTCCTTTGGAGAACTTTAAAACATCCCTGATAAGTAGATTTCTAGATAATAAAACGTCTGTTTAGTCTCTGCTCAAAACCAGGAGCAGGGAAGCCATCAGCTGCTGAACTTCCTGAAGCTTAGCTTTCTTGTTTGTTCAGAACAAGCTGGGAACGTTGCCTGGATCTCCTTGACGTAAAGCACCTGCTTCTTGTTTTCAGGATATTTAAGCAAAATTATTTTAAGTAGGATAATGTAGATAAGAACTCAATTACTATCTGTTTTATGACAGATTTATATATAATACCATATAAAGGATTTCTGTAAACTTTTTATGAAGATGGTATGTCATAGGTCAGAGTTAGATTTTTGAATAACACATTTTTTTTTTTTTGGTTTTTCGAGACAGGGTTTCTCTGTGTAGCTTTGCGCCTTTCCTGGAACTCACTTGGTAGCCCAGGCTGGCCTCGAACTCACAGAGATCCGCCTGGCTCTGCCTCCCGAGTGCTGGGATTAAAGGCGTGCGCCACCACCGCCTGGCTGAATAACACATTTATTATAAAAGTAGTAATTTAGCCAATTTTTTTTAACAGTAGATTCTTGAACATTGTTAAGCAAAAAAAAAAAAAAAAAAAAAAAAAAAAAAGGAATGTGACAAACACAATAGAAACATGATCTTAGGGAAAAGTTGGAATCCAACAGTCCAAATCACAGACCATGAGCAACCTGGCCTGGTCTAGGTCAGCTGGTGTTAGTCCTGTAGGAGGGACTGTGCCGCTGGCTATGGCAGCACACACTTGTTTTGGCAGACCATGGCTTTGGAGCCAACCTGGACCACACAGTGAGACCCAGTCAACAAACAAACAAACAAGTAAAATAAATAAATAAATAAGAGCATGTCGTGGTATTGTGGAAGGGGACATAGGTGGCTCTTAGAAGTAATTTTGCAATCTAACTATGTGTTCTCTGTTATAAAAAAGGACCCGTGACTGTAAATGACCCTCAAAGAATAATTTTTTTCAGCCTGTATCAACAGCAACTACAAGATCTAAAAATGAGAGGCAACAGTTAGAAGATTGGCAAAAGGGATTTGCCCTGGACAGTCATTTTCACTTGGGCATTCCGGGCCCTCTGAGGGTGACAGATGGAGAGACAAAATCATCCTCGCCAAGCAGCCATGGGATGGAGAAGCATTCATTACAAGCATGACCTTGGAAAGACATGCTTTGCTCTTCAGCTGTATTTGGCTCTTATTGCAATCAAGAAATTGGTTGGGAGGAAAGAGAAACCTATGGAAAATAAGGCTTTTCATGTGTTTTTTGTTTGTTTTTTAAAGAAATACTTTGGGTTGATTTGATTTTGCTGTTCCGTAGTCTGAACAGAATGGCACAGTTACTTGTCCTTGTTAAAATCTCATGCTTGAGCCCAGCCATCTGGCTACTCTAGCTTTCTGTCCATCTGGGAAACTGGGTGGGTACACTCCTGATGTAGGCACTGCGCTAGGGCAGCACTGGAAGTCCATCCCAGGCGTTATCCTGGGACAGAACTTGTACCTTCCATCACTTTCTATCACTTCTTCCTTCGCTATCTTGATTGCTCCATGAAGAATAAAGAATCCACCTCCCCCAAACTGGCCAAAGCCTTGGCTCTAACCAGACATGTCTACCATTAAACGGAGTGCCCATTAGTCCCCATCTTTTTAAGCTCCAAGGCGTGACCAAGAAGTGTTGTTGATATCCCAACTGTGGTGGTATTGTGTTCCCCAAAATATTGTGCAGCCAATAAACTTATCTGGGTCAGAGACAGAACAGCCACTAGATACAAAGGCTAGAAAATGGTGCACTCACACCTTTAATCCTAGCATTCCAGAGGTAGAAATCCCTCTGGATCTCTGTGAGTTCAAGGCCACTTGGAAACAGCCAGGCATGGTGACACAGCCCTTTAATCCCAGGGATTGATGGTAGAAAGTAGAAAGGTATATAAGGCGTGAGGACCAGAAACTAGAAAGCATTTGGCTGGTTAAGTTTTCAAGCTTCTAGCAGCACAGTTCAGCTGAGATTCATTCTGGATGAGGACTCAGAAGCTTCCAGTCTAAGGAAACAGGACCAGCTGAGGAATTGGCAAGGTGAGATAGCTGTGGCTTGTTCTGTCTCTCTGATCTACCAGCAATCACCCCAATAACTGGCCTCAGGTTTGATTTTATTAATAAGAACTGTTAAGATTTCCTGCTACACCCAACAGCCAAGATGTTTCAATATTCTCTCTTTCCCTGCTTATTCCTAAAACTTGAAGTTTGGAGATTTTTTTTTGTTTTTTTGTTTTTTGTTTTTTCGAGACAGGGTTTTCTCTGTGTAGCTTTGCGCCTTCCTGGAACTCACTTGGTAGCCCAGGCTGGCCTCGAACTCACAGAGATCCACCTGGCCCTGCCTCCCGAGTGCTGGGATTAAAGGCCTGCGCCACCACCGCCTGGCCAAGATTTTGTTTTTTTATGCTGTTAGTAAAAATGCTCGGGAAAGTTCCTTTCAAGATAATCCTTGGGCCTGTGAGGTGGTATCACTGGATAAAGGCACGTGCCTCAACCCTGACAACTTGGGTTGGACACATACTCATGCACACACATAAATAAGTGCTTTTAAGATGTGATTCACCCACACCACCCAAATGGTTTTCAGATTACAGGTAGGAGCCGCTCAGCTACTGGGTGAATCTTCAACTGAGAACTGCTTAGTGAGGATGCTAGGATCAAGCACGGAGGACTGCGGGCATGGTAGGAACAGGCGGAGATGTGGCAAGGCTGCTCTCTGCAGAGCGTCGTCTGAGTGAACCTCAGAGCACCTCTAGCCCAGCAAAGCCCCTGAGCTGAGGCCTTGTCTAAGCCATGGTTAGGAAAGGGCAGTTGGGAGTACCTTGGCTTGCCAGCTGGCTCCAGCAGCTCGAGGGTGCAGAGGGAGGTCATAGGTCTCAGTCTGCTGTTTAGCAAAGTTCACAAACACCTACAGGCAAGAGAAAAGAAAACAGATGTTTCTAGAAAGATGGGACCCTATACCACAAGCGTGCTTTGCTCTGTGTTTCCCACAGTTGATGGACGGCCCTGTGGTGTAGTTTGTTTCCTTCTGTGGTGTGCCACAAGCTCACACAGCAGTGCCCTGGACCAGGCTTGCTTCTTAGACTCCTGAGCCAAGCAAGTTTTGCTGGAGGATTCCGAGGGCCATGGACATGAGAAACTGGGATAACCGAGACAGCCGGCAGAGTCCCGGCTCTCTAAAACCAGGAACTGCGCACAGGCCGCTGCTCTCTGCTGTGTTCTTCACGCCACATGCAGTGTGGCCACAATTTGTGCAGGAGGCCAATGTGACTGTCACCTGCCTAAGGGTGGCAAGAAAGTACGGATAAGCAGGTGAGTGAGCTTCTGTGGAGGTAAACACTTGCCTGATTCCACTGCTTTACCAAATGGTCTTTAAAGATGTTTATTAAAAACAAGAAATTGGAAATAAAAAAAAATCCCAACAACCCAGGACAAACTCAAAAATTCACTGATGAATGAATGGCTACATAAGTAAAATGCAGGTGTAATTGAATATGACTCAGTCTTGAAAGGGAAGGCAATTCTGACACATGATACAGTGTAGGGCTGGACCCTTGGGGACATTAGGCCAGTAACAAAATGACAAGTACTATTTGATTACACTTATATGGAGTGCCTAGAGTAGTCAGTTTCAAAGACAGTAGAAGGACCCGAACAAGGGTGACAACAGTGGACACGCTAACGTGGATGGTGGGGGGCTTCAGAGGCCCCAACCCTACACAAAGAACTGCAGACATCTAAGGAATGCTGAGAGAGAGAGAGAGAGAGAGAGAGAGAGAGAGAGAGAGAGAGAGCGAGCGTACTGGTTGGACAAAAACATATGTATATAAGTAACATTATAAGAACTGATCAGGTTGCATTTATATATTTAGAAATGTGTGTGTATATATCTCTGTCATCTATCTATCTATATCTATCTATCTATTTATCTATCTATCAATCAATCATCTATCTATTGATCGGTCAATCAACAGAGAAAGATAGATATCAATTTTAAAGAGAAAGTGGGAGGCACCAGCCATGGTGGCACAAGCCTTTATTCCCAGCACTTGGAAGCCGAAGCTTACATACAGTCCTGGGTTTCATGTAACAAGACCCTCAAAAATAAAGTGAAGTAGTACTTGTCAGGCACTGTCAGGGGAGCAAAGAGTGGGAATACAGTGTTTGGTAGACAGCATTCACTGACACAAAATTAAAGAGTAAAGGTGGGCTATGGAGACAGCTTAGCTGTTAAACTACTTAAAATGCTCATCACATAAGTGTGAAGACCAGAGTTCAGATCCTCCAGAATCCACATAAATGCCTGGTCAGTGTGGTAAACTATGATTCCAGCCTTGGAAGTGGAGACAGGAGATCCCTAGAGCAAGCTGGCTTGCAAGAGTAGTCATGTTATTGGAAAGCTCTGGGTTTGATTGAAAGACCCTACCTCAAAGAATAGGAAGGAAGAGCAATCGAGGAAGATCCTGGCATCAGCCTCAGGCCTCTACATGCATATTCACACACATTCATGTGTACCTGCACACATGCAAGTACACACACACACATAAACATCACATTTATACTAATAAATAAATACATATACAAAGAGCAAACATTTATAAAGACTCACTGAGCTGTACAATTAAATATGTCTATTTTGTTCTTTGTAAGTCACACATGAAAAGTTGATTTGGAAAGAAAAAAAACAGTCACCACCATGTACCGGCAAGCAGGAAATAATATGTAAGAAAAGAACAAAAATCATCAGTAAAATTTGTAGATGACTAAAATATTGTTAGAAAACCATTTCTGAAATGCCAGATTTTACTCTAAGGGACAGAGACCAACGATGTGTTAAAACTAAAGACATCCTGTCTGCCCCCACGTCATCCACTACTCATGTCAGGTGCTGTCATGCAGTGGGCACAGCCGACTGGCACTTGGTACCCTGGGAGGACTTGCCTGGTCGAGCGTGGTCTGAGTGACTGAGTACTCCTCGATGAGCAGGCTGTCCTTGTGGGAGATGAGCAGCTGAAAGATCCTGGCCAGGGAAGAGGAGGCGACCTGGAACTGGAGCATGCTGTGATGCCTCTCTCTCTGCACACTGCCTGGGAAGTTGCCCTGGAAGAACTGCTCCACAGGATTCAAGTCTGGAAGCAAGTCGTCCTTTGGCGATTTAATTTTCATTGTGACAATGTAGCCGTCTCCAACCTAGCAAGTGCACAGAGTGGACAGGACTGTTAGAGCTAAGGCAGGCCCCCAAAGAGTACTCTCGTCTGGCATAACAGGAATTACAAGCCCACAGCATTGGCCTTCCACCCACATTTAAAACTAGGAGCAAAAAAATGTTCGGCATCAGTTTCTGGAGGTCTGAATGTCTGTGTGGCAAAGTTGGATAGACATCCTTGCTGAAGTTCAAGGTGGTTATAGCCCCTTGTAAAGATCCCAAGCCCACCCACAAGGACATGGCTGGAGCACTCGGATGTGGGGAAAGCTGAATAACTTTTTCTAAGACTTGCCAGGGAGGAACAAAGGCTTGGGAAGGCACTACTTCCTAAGGAAAGCTCCTGAAGGAAGTGGAGCTTGGTTGTGGTTTGGATATACCTCCTGAAGACTGGTGTATTAAAGGCTTGGTCCTCAATGCAGCACTGAGTAGAGGTAGGACCTTAAGGGATGATATGATCATGAGGGGTTCTCACCTCAACTATGGATGATTTCATTAGAGTGGGGGCTAGTTGGAGGAAGAAGATCATGGGGACATGTGCTTGGTAAGGGTATTTGCTCTCTCCTGGAATCTACTAAGGTAAGCAGGATTCTCTACCACATATTACCATGGCCATGATATTCTGCCCTAGGCCCAAAGCAATGGGGCTAGCCAGCCTTTGCTCCTTGATGTGGGTTTTCTCAGGTTTTTTTTTGTTACAATGATATAAAGCACTAATGATGCTTCTCCTTCTCCTCACTAGGTCTGCGGGTTACCAGAAAGAGTGCGCATCCTTGGCTGGTGACTGTGATGACCGTGTGTGGGGTACATTGTGTCACTTAAGATTTCTGTAAACCTTCCTCTATGGACCAGGGCTGTCTCTACAGTAAGATGCTGTTAGCCTTCCAGTTCCAGGAAATCCGCCATCCCTCTACATGGGGACCTCCCCTTACCTCTGCTATCCTGAGGCTGCGGATGAGAGGGATAGTGGGGGGATGTTCTTTAGCAGTTGGGCATGGGGTGTTGGTGGCAGGGGTCTGGTGACCTCACATCCTCAGAGCTATCTCTGTAATCTCCACATGGTGGATACTGAAGAAGTTGAGGCCCAATGCCCATTTGCCAAGGGCACCTTACATTTAGATCTTTCCGTCCTGAGGCATGTGAAGGATGATGTTTGCTGTGCAACATGCTTCCATCGACTCCCCAAGATCTGGATCTCAGATAAGCTAGATTCTCTGTTCTTTTTTACCAGCTAGCTTGGTAGCTTATATCCTGGGCTCTTGATAAGCATGTTAAATATATGAGTGACAACTATAAATCCACTCTTTCCCAGGCATATTAGGATTCAGGGAAAGATAGTGATGTTACAGTAATCTCACTTTAATGAATTGTTACCTTTATCTTATAAGCTAGGAATAATAAGGAATTATCTTTAACCATTTATATGCTGTTCAAGATTACTGGCATTATTAGTTTGTCTTATAATATATGGTCATTTCCCCCAAAACTTAACCAGATACAATATTCTAGAAAAGAAAATTGGTTCTCAAGCTGTTTGGTCTTTTTTTTTTTTTCTTTTTCTTTCTTTCTTTTTTCTTTTTCTTTTCTTTTTTTTTTTTTTTTTTTTGCTTTGTTTCATTTTGGTTTTTTTTTTTTTTTTGTTTTTTTTTCAAGACAGAGTTTCTCTGTGTAGCCCTGGCTGTCATGGCTGTAGACTAGGCTGGCCTCAAACTCACAGAGATCCGCCCGTCACTGCCTAGCTGTTTGGTCTCTTAATTATTCCTGCATTGGTTGTGGACTGTCATAAAACAGGCTGTGGGGTCTGGACCTGTGGGCAACTGTGGGTTGACACTAGATCAGTGACAGTGACCCTCCTACTACTTCCCAGGTAGTCCTCCTACTTCCCGCTAGGCTCCGTAAATGCCCCAGTAAGAAATCTCCCATGCTGAGACTCCTCTGAGCATCCAGGCACAAGCAATTAGCCCAGTACAGAACATCCCACCAGCCTTCTTCATCGGCCTCCAGAGAGTCTGGCCCGGCCATCATTGGCCAATGCCTATGGAATGAAGAGGCAAGGGTCCCAAATGTCCATGGTGAACTCAAGGCCTGGTTGAGCCCACAGAATGTAGTGGAAGGCATGTCCTTCCATCTGCTTACTGTACTTGAGGTGTTGAATGGTGCCCAGACATTGAAACGCGCCCTTCACCATGATGGCCAGCCGGGTACACAGCGCTTCACATTCTTCCATGCTAGCAAGCAGGAGAGAGGACGTGAGAAGGAAGATGGGGGATGTTCCCCCTCCCTCCACCTCCCTGGGGATCTCTTGCCTGTGGGAGGTGAGAACCACGGCTCTCCCTTCTCTGATGATGCTCACAATGGTATTCCACAGCATGCGTCGTGCCTGGGGGTCCATCCCTGTCGTGGGCTCATCCTGTAGAGCAGGAGAGTAAAAACAGGGAGAGATGGACTTGGAGCTGGCCTTTCTCCATCACTACATCCTTCCTGGGCTAACATATGTGTACAATCACTTCCCAGCAAGCATGACAGAGCCATGAGCTCGAGAACACAAGAGCAGGAGGAGAATCGGAGGGCACAGAAACATGGTGTGCAACTATAGGTCTATGTCAGCTGTGAGTACATTACAGTTAAGACCACAGGAATAAAGAAGTATAATAATAATAATAAGAAGAAGAGGAGGAGGAGGAGGAGGAGGAGGAGAAAGGAGAAAGAAAGAAGGGGGAAGAAAAAAAGGAAGAAAGAAAGATAATAGCGGAATTAGCCTTAGAAGGGGTCAGTGAGGGAGATAGCCAGGGACTTTTCCAGTCCCTCTATGTCCTGTGTCCTCTTCAAAACCCAGACTGCGTGGACTCAGGGACTCTAGTCTGCTCCAAATTCCTGTGAGGGTCCCTGGAGGCCCTGACTCAGCTCAGCACTCCTGTCCACACAGACCTATTTCTAACCAGACAGCAACATTTCCTGGAGCTGACGGTGCTTTCCCATTCTTAGCTTCTGGCCCCTCAAGACACTTCCCAGGCACTGAAGGCCAGACTGTGCTGTGACCAAGCACTGGGCTAATTTCCTCAAAGGGGACAAGATATGAATGAGCAGGCGTCAGCAAACTGTTCTTTTCTAAGCTGCAAGCCCTGAACTAACTTTCCCCAGCCCAGGATATGCAGCGATGCTTCAACTCTGCAGGGTACAGGGTGTCCTCACCAGCAGCAGCAGGGGCGGGCAGCCAATGAGTGCTATGGCGGTGGAGAGTTTCCGCTTATTTCCTCCCTGTAGGTGCCTACTAGGCGGTCGGCGTACAGAGACAAGCCTAGGCTCTGGATGCCCCAGTTAGCAACCTAGGAACAGGAAAGACAGTTCAGCTGTTGGATGATGAGCAAGTGAATGCCCCAGGCACAGACACAGTTCAGAGAGGTTCTCAGATCTCTTCCTGCCAAGCCCAGATCTGTTGCAGCAGGGCACCTGCTGGCTGGTATGCACTAGCACATGCTTCAAGGCGAGAAGGTCAATTTGCTTTTCTTGACCTTTGGTTTCACCTGTGTGGCTTCCTCAGTTCCGCAGCTCCCCCTTGGGAAACAGCCTTCAGCCTTCCAAAGACTACATCTCTCACCAAGAGTCCTAAGGTCTCTTTGAGAAGACAGTGTACCCAAACCCACTGGCTTTACCCCCAAACAGAGCCACATCTATAAGCTTCTTGCACATCTTAGGAAAAGTGTTTTGAGGCAAACTCACCCTCTATGTAGCTCTGGGACTCACTTCCTGTCTCTAGCCCTATATTTAGATGTCACTTCCTGTGAGTCTTTGCCTGGGCTGGCCACTCTATTGACAAGCACAAACCTCATTCCAACAATTATTCCCGCTTAATTTTCCTCTCAGAATTTGCTCCTCTCTCACTGGATATTCTGCTTAATCCATTGTCGATCCTTCCACTAGGATACAGGCTCCATTTTGGACTTGTTGTTTGGAAGTAGTTTCAAGCCCTCCACCCCCAGCCCGCCCGCAGCGTGTGGATGTGGGGGTGGTCGGTGCACGTCTGCCTCACCACGCCTGTGGAGGGACGGTAGGCGATCGGGTGCTGCTCCTCCCTCCCCTTGTGTGCGACAGGGTCTCTTAGTTGTTCACTGCTGTGTGCGCCAGGCTAGGTGGCCCATGAGCTTTGAGGAGTCTCCTCCGCTCTCCTTCCCGCCTCGCTGCTAGGAGCAGCACGGGGGTTGTAGACATGCTCCGCCACACTTTGACTGGGGATTCGAACCTGGGGCTTACACTTGCATAAGTGCTTCACCCGTTTTGTAGCCCTCAGTGCGTCTCTTTAGCCGACTGTGATCAGTAACATTTCCACAGGCTTTGATATTAAAACATATATAGTCCCTCTTTCTCGCCTTCTTTTAAAAGGAATATTGTTCCTTTAGAATTTATCTTATGCTTTTTAATGATAAGACTCAGGTTGTACATTTTCAGCCAAGATTCTACATAAGTGATGTTGGAGCTAGGTATGATAGTAGGGTATCATATCTGAGAACATTCTACATGGCATTAATCTTGATTGACCAATTAACATGCCTAAATTTTTTTCATTGAAAAGCATACACTTACTTTGAAACCAATAAGTGACTTATACAGATGCTATTTTAGAATATATAAAATATCTCATTTCTCATTTAAAAACTTCCTCAAGGCTATCCATTGATGATTTTTGGGTTTCTATTGCTGTGATGAAACACTGTGACCAAAAGCAACTTGGGGAGGAAAGGGTTCATTTCATCCACACTTCCATATAGTAGTTCATCACCAAAAAGCGTTTAGGGCAAGAAACTCAACAGGGCAGGATCCCAGAGGCAGGAGCTGATGCAGAGGCCATGGAGGAGGCTGCTTACTGACTTGCTCCTCATGGCTTGCTCTACCTGCTTTGTTATAGAACCCAGGCCAGCATAGCAGCACCCACAATGGACTGGGCCTCCCCCATCAATCACTAATTAAGAAAATGCCCTACAGGCTTGCCTACAGCCTAATCTTATAGAGGCATTTTCTTAGTTGAGGTTCCCTCCTCTCAGATGGCATTAGCTGGTGTCAAGTTCACTTGAAGGATATATGGTCATTGCAAAATGATTTTCCAATTCTAGATCCTCTCTATGCAGCACTGAGGGCTGATTGTAAACAGAACTTCCTGTCTTTCCTGTTTATTTATCTATATAACAATATGATCTTATAAATTCCTAATGTTCTCTCAATGGTTTATAAATTATCATGGCAACAAGTTACTCTTTAAATTAGCACATTTTCATTGTATGTGGCTTTGAAAGGACATATTTCTTTTTTCAGTGCTGGGAATTGATCCCAGGGCATTGTGGGTGCTAGGCAAGCATTCTACAACTGAGGCCACATGCCCCAGCCCCATAAAGGTTGTTAATTATTTGATGCTTAGATTGTTCGATTTGGTCATAGGAAGCCTCTTCAAGATGGCTCCTTGCAACATGCCTCATTATTTTGTTTAAAGACCTTCCCTACTTTCTAAGAACACAAGACGATCCTGCCTTGGAGTGAGTCTTTTATTTGAAGAGTCATAATTTCCTTTAACCATATCTGAGCATTAGGTGTGCTCAGTGCCGTTAGGGTATTTTGTGCCTGGGTCCTCTCACAGGACAGACAGACAGACAGAGACACAGACAGAGAGACAGACAGACAGACAGACACACACACACTATGTATGCCATATGTGCGCACACCTACATACACATAAACATGTCAAGAGTACACAGGGATATCTCCAGTCCCAGTCTACTCCTCTGAGTTCCTTCTTGCCTTCCCTTTTCCTAAATGACATGCCACTTCTTCTATAATAAGGAAAGTAGCTCCCCAAAACATCAACACATTTGTTCATTTACTCAAGTCTACCACACACCTACAGTTCTGCAGAATTGCTTTGTCCACACACTATAAAAAGCAAATGTACCTATCAAAAGATCAGAAACTGAAGGGCTTTGTCCCTTCTGCCTTGCCCACGACTAAGGATAAATACCACTGTCTGCATGATTCTTTAAAATAGACTGGTTTGTTCCAATTACTTTCAATGCTAGGCTTTTCTTCCTGTTCTCACATCCCCCCCCCCTGTCTTGCTCTTACTGATTCCGTCTTAGTTTTGAATCTGTGGAGCATGGACACACCTGCCTGAGTCAAACAAAATGATAACTGCAGAGAAGCATCATCCCTCCCAGCTCGCTCTCACGCCACTGTCCTCTTATTTCCACACTCTTTTGTTGTCTGGTTTACCTCTTATGTCCTATTTGTAAAAACTAAGCAGCCACATGTCTGCTTCTTTATTTTCCTACTTTCTTACATAAAAGTAGCATCCCACATGTTCACCTTCACACACCTTGCCTCTTCTCATACAGTAATATTAGAAATAACATTTGGCAATAAGTCTATAATAGACCACAGAGATCTTCTCTATAGCTGCATAAGACTATCATGTGTATCACATGTATCCAGCCAACTACACCTACATATTTAGGTGGTATCCAGTTTTGCAATTGCAGGTGTAATGAATAACTTTGTGCTTATGCATTTTATACTTTGACATGTGTGTCTTCAGGGTAAATTTCAAGAATGTTGATTGCTGGGGTTAAAAGACAGATGCGTGCACTATCAGATAGACTCCAGGGCAGGCATGTGCTATGTGTGTGCCTGTTTTGTTCACTGTTCTATCCAGCTTCTAGGTCAGCAGTTGGCAAATGGTGAACATGACTATTTGCTGGAATGGGTGGATAGCGTGCCCAGTTTCCTGTCTCTAAATGATAGTGCTTCCTAAGTAGGCATAGAGTTTGCCAATCTCCCATGTGGTCACAACAAATTGATGTTCACCTTCTCGATGTCCTCTGCTGGCACGCCCTCAGCCTGGCATAGAGGTAAAGGTGTTCTCGTCCTGTGAGCAGGTCATCAATTGCATCAAACTGAGGACAGTAGCCCATGTTTTGATGGACGTCAGAAATATTGGTTAAAATGCTGCAAGAAGACAGAGCAATTAGTGAGTTTTCCTTCATTAAGGGAGTGACGGAAGAGCAGGGGCCAGAGAGGCTTCCGCCACTGGGGCATGACCTCCATTCTAGAAATGCACAGGAATTTGGAAATCAAAGTGGGGATCCTACAGTTGGAAGCATGAACTTCAGGAGTGCTGAGCTTTAAAACTAGTCGGATCCTTCCGAGTGTCCACATCTAAGATGAATTGCCACTCGAATGATTGGATTGGATCACCTGACGTGAGGGCTTAAAAACAAAGGTTTAAAGAAATGATCAATGGGGCCATCTTGCGTCCCCGTGTGAGTGTGTCTTATCTCAGCTCGTCTGCCCGAGACCCCCTGAGTGTGAACCCTAAGCCCCCCGCGTGGCCCCATTTCACTCCGACAAGATGAAAGAAACGATCATGAACCAGGAGAAGCTGGCCAAACTTCAGGCCCAAGTGCGCATTGGTGGGAAAGGAACTACTTGCAGAAAGGAGGAGGTGGTTCACAGAACAGTCACAGCAGATGATAAAAAACAAAACAAAACAAAACTGCACTTCTCCTTAAAGAAGTTAGGGGTGAACGATATCTCTGGTATGGAAGAGGCGAACTTGTTTACAAACCAAGGAACGGTGATCCGTTTTGACAGCCCTAAAGCTCAGGCGTCTCTGGCAGCGAGCACCTTCACCATTACAGGGCACGCTGAGACAAAACAGCTGACTGAAACGCTTCCCAGCATCCTAAACCAGCTCGGGGCGGACAGTCTGACTAGTTTAAGGAGACCGGCTGAAGCTCTGCCCAAACAATCTGTGGATGGAAAAGCACCACTTGCTACTGGAGAGAGGAGGAGGAGGATGAAGTCCCAGATCTGGCGGAGAATTTTGATGAGGCGTCTAAGAAGGAGGCACACTGAATTGAGGCAACTTCTGAAGACTGTGACACTTGAGGAAGTTACAAGAGCTGCTATTTTGTATCATGACTGCTTTTTAAAATTCTTTTGTTTATGGATCTGATCAAATCTAGATCGCTAATACTTTTAAGCCCGAGCCCCTTAGACACCGCAGCTCTTTCAGTTTTTGCTTGAACACAATTCATTCTTTGCAGCAAATTAAGCTGAAGGAGCCTGGGAATAAAGTTTGGAAAAGGGTTAATAAAATTCTTTGCCTAGTAAAAAAAAAAAAAAAAAGAAAGAAAGAAAAAGAAATGATCAATGGATCATCAACGGATCCTGATCCCTTCCAGACATTTGGGGAGTAGCTTGGAAAGATGGATGTCTCCCAGTGGAAGTCGGCTTCTTCTTCTGTATTTTTGGCAGACAGGGAGAGACAAACAGATAACTACCAGCAGACCAGGGTTCTATCTTCCCCATCTGATGAATCCATTAGATTCCCCACTAGAAATGTACTGACTTCAACAACAACAACAACAAAAGTGTACATAAATCATTTTGTCTAATCACCTTCGTCTAACCCCTCATAGCTTAGGGCTTATTAATAAAGGATGGCTAGAACAGGATGGGATAGAGAGAGTCCACTGCAGTTCCTCACTGTGACAAAAGTCACTCAAGGTATAGGTAGGTCAGTTGAAACCACCCAGGGAAACAAGGAAGCAACCTTGCCAAATGCACAGGAGTTATCCCACCTGAGAGCCACAGTCTTTAAACCTTGGCTTTCTCTCTAACTTGCATGTAGATGTAACCAACCATCCTATTAAATAAGAAACACAGAACCAATGTAAAAGAGAAAGCCAAGAGGTCAGAGCTCAGAGCTAAAAACCTTACCTTTCCTCCTGCAGTGGTCCTACCTCTCGAAAGAGGCCTACTTCCTGTGTGGTTGTTTTTATATAGTCTTTCTGTTCTGCCTTCTCATTGGTTGTAAACCCAAACACATGACCGCCTCGTCACTGCCTGTCTGTAGAGACTTCCAGGTCTTCAATGGTATTGAGATTAAAGGCATGTGTATCCAACGCTGGCTATATCCTTGAACACACAGAGATCTACCTAGCTCTGCCTACCAAGTGCTGGGATTAAAGGCGTGCACCACCACTGCCATGCTCTTGCTATGGCTCCAATAGCTTTGACCCCCAGGCAACTTTATTTGTTAACATACAATTAAAATCACATTTCAGTACAAATAAAATACCACCATACTTGCAGCTCAGTTTTACCTTAGAATATCAGGCCATGTCTCACCTGCCATAAAACTGGTGTCACTTAAAAACTTCCTATTGCATCCCTCACCGAATCCTCTCTCCACAACTCCTGCTGTTATCACCGTGGAGTCGCTCACTTGGTGGCCGACAGCTGGGTGGCAGATGACATACACTCAGCCATGACCTGGCCCTATCTTTGTAATCTGTTGGCTTCAGATCCACCAGGCATGGCCATGAGGGTTAGGACTCTGGATTCATCTTATCTGAGTCCCGGAGGTGTGCTCAGGACTCTGGCTGCCCACTGGGCTGTGTTGAGCAGGCTTTTTGGTAAAGGAAGGGGGTCTTAGTCATCAGGTGCCAGGGAGCTGTCAGCAGTGTCTGTCCCCACTTACAAACCGGAAGAGAGGGCTGTGAGCACCCTCACTGCGTGAGCACCCTCACTGCGTGAGAGCATTGCTGTTCAGAGCAGCCAGCAATGAGGCCCATTCATCGTCTTCCCTGCCCTGCTCCTAGAGGACAAGTCTGTTTAAACTCACATTATTCCAGAGGCCACAGTGACTCTCCAGAAGCCAAGGATACAAACCAGCTTTCTCTTTCTCAACTTTCCTTAGTCTGATGAGAGAAAGGATTGCCATACCAACAGCCAAATCTGATCAAGTCCTCCCGAGGTCCCTTGAACGAGGACCTCCATTCTGACACTCAACCTAGAGAAAGGATGTATTATCCTGGGAGTTCTTAACCTGGGATCCAGAGGCTACAGAGGGATCATGGGTATACCCCCAGGGCTCAATAAATTCCTCGAAGCTTTGTAAACTGTCAGGAGAGAGATAATGAGAGGCTATGGAATATTCTTACAGAGGCAGATGATGCAGGGCTCATCGGTTGCTGAAAGGAATTTTATAGACCACAGAGATGAAGAAGCACCAACTTAGTGTTTCCCAGAACTTTCTAGAAATCCATGCTAAGAACACTCTTTGAGCCATTACAGTGTAGTTTGGTTTCCCAGTGTGCCTGTCTTGTGTATTTCTTAATCACATTCTGTGGGAGTCTCCCTCTCTGCATAGATCTTTCTGGGTCTCAGAGTTACTCTGGCATGTGACTGAGAAACATGGCCCGTGGGGGACGCCTACATACGCAGGCAGGACAGAGCACTCACCTCTTGCCTGGCCACGGTAGCATCGCCTGATGTCACTGTGGTGTCCCCAGTGAGCATCTTGAATGTGGTGGTTTTGCCTGCACCGTTCACTCCCAGGAGCCCAAAGCACTAGGAGAAAACAGAAGACAGGTGTCGCCCTGGTGAACCAAGGACGGCTCCACTTGCCAGACCCCAGGCCAGTGCAAGAGCTGGAAGCATCGTTTTATACCTGGGCTGCCGTCACTGAGATTATTGGTCATGTGTGGCAACCAACAGAAAACACACCTAATTCTAACTGACATGGGTGCGAAGTGTGTGACACACTGGCTTGAAGACTTAGAACAAGAACAACAAAGAAAAGTGAAAACTATCTCAGTAAATGTTTTATAGTAATTACACATTGAAATATTTTAGCTATATTGGGAAAATAAAAAATAGTAAATTCATTCTGTTTCTTTTTCCCTGTATCTCCTAGAAAGTTTGGCTTTCATTAGATTCCTGCCGTCCAGCTCTGCTCGGAGGGAGAAGATTCATGGTTAAGGGCTGATTTTTCTCAGGAGCTATTCCACGTTAGTCTGTATGGTACCACCTCTCCAGGACGGACTCCGACACATAACCTGTCTATCGGCTGGACTGGAAGAGCCGGAGTAAACCTGGAAGATGCAAAGAAACCGGGCTGAAGAACCAAGTCAGGGGTAGAGCGGGACAGTGGACCAAGAGCAGAAGGTAGCAAAGAGTGTTTTGGGAGAAAGCCACCAACGCTAGGAGGTCACACATTAGCATGGCAGCAGGAGAGGAGCCACGACACGGAGAGGTGTGGAGGGCGGACCACACCACCACACACAGAAACAGAGGGCAGATGCTGACACTCAGCTGGAGACGCTCTTCTGGAGGCCCTGCAGTACCCAAGATGAACAGCAGGGACAGTACCATGGGAAACAGGTGCTCCTGGACGGCAAGTGACAATTACAGAGATGGCATGCTTGTTGTACAGGACAACAGGATGGTCCCATGCCATGTGTGGGTCAGCTCATACCTCCAAGATGATATTTCCCACTTGTGCCCCTCACCTTGGTTAGTGTCATTTAGCCTCAGGATGTCAGTTTTAATTTCCCCCACTAGTAATTCTTTGTCTTTCTTCAGCCACATCATTCGTCTTCATCAAAAATGGGCTCTCTAGCGGGCTCTGGCGACCCTAGAGGAGGGAATGTGGACAAGGTTGGGCTGGGCATGTAGTAACCGTCACACTGTCCGCTTCACCTGTCATCCCATCCCCACATTTACTTCCCTGGACTTCTTCTTTCCTCTAAGTCTATTGTCAAAATGGCTCCCGACAGGAGGGCCACTAGGCAGAGAGGTCACGTGCTTCTGCTCAAATCAGCCCTGCATGGCAGCCCCGCCTCCTCACGCCACTGACCTTTGT
Organism: Peromyscus leucopus; assembly: GCF_004664715.2. Classification (NCBI taxonomy): domain Eukaryota; kingdom Metazoa; phylum Chordata; class Mammalia; order Rodentia; family Cricetidae; genus Peromyscus; species Peromyscus leucopus. The sequence goes on along the minus strand of NW_023505424.1, from coordinate 475,920 downwards.
GCTTGCCGCCAGACCTCTTGGGCCTTGCCTTCTTCAAGCATGTGAAGGGGAAGGAAGAAGGCTATCTCAGGGATGTGTGAAGATGCACTCTGAATGATGCCTGCTGGAAGTTCGTGTTGCACTATTAAAAGCTTTCCTCTGTGGCGAGTGCAATGTCGGCGAGCGCTATCGTCTACCAGCCCTTCCTTCTTCCTGCAGCCTTCCCTACCGACCCAATGTCAAGATAGCCTTGTCATCTTATGAACACATGCTTCAAATCTTTCTTGGTTCTTTGTAAGCGCAAGTTCCAAGTCTAATCCTCCAAGCTTCTGTGTCTGCCGGCGGGTCCCACAAGCCTTCGCCGGCTGCACATTCTATATGTGCTCACTTCTCCACCAACCATTGGCACCTGTCCTGGTCCTACCTTCATGCAGGCCATTCCCCTGCTGGCCTCAGCGTGTTTACTTCCTCCTGCCTGCTGCCAAGAGAAATCTTCCTCCTCTGGAAATCCTTCTGACCACCTATGTGCCGAGTGTCCAACCTTCTGACACTGATATGGCATTGTCCTCTCCAAGGGTGTCTATGCTATATCTCATAGCTCTCCTTGGATGCATGCAGCCAGTAGGGCTGCAAGTTAGACATGCCTTACCTAGGGCTTCAGCCTTTCCTCCTCCCTCACTGACCACATCTGGTCTATCACTAACTCTTGTCTGAAGGACTTTCTTTCTGATTTTCTCTATCACTGCCCAGCATGCCTCCATCCCCATCCTGGTCACCGTTTGTCTCTTGCATGTTCAACGTGAACTCCTCTCTCACCTCTCAGCTGTGGTAAGTATCATGTCACTCCCTGGTTAAAAGACCCCAGGGACTTCATGTTGCTCTTGAGTCCCAAAGTCATCAAGACGAGGAGCATTTCATGACCCAACACTGTCTTCCCCTCTCTGTACCATCCTGTACCCCCTTCACCTTCCTGTCCCATGGGCTCCTGGGAGTTCCTTCATCCATTTTTTATTTTTATTTTTTATTTTATTTTTTTTTTACACTTACTCTCCGGGCTACTGTACTTTTGTGCAGGCCTTGTCCTCTACCGAAGAGCATCCTTCCTTCCTTCCTTCCTTCCACTCCCTGAGCTTGTTAATCATCAGTATGGGTGTAGGTGCTGAGTGTCTGGAAACCAGGCCTCTCTGATCCTCTAGCGCTCACTTCATTGTGGCAGCAATCATAGTTTAAATGACTTAGTTTCGATAATCAACTCTCTTCCCCTCTTCTCTTTTAAACCTTCTGGACAACACTTTTGAGGGGTCTGCAAAAGGCTGGGAGGCCCAGCCCATAGGTTCCCACAGTCTGGCCCATAACTAGAAGCACCACTGTTTTATTCCACGTGTTTTAATTTCTTTTCTTTTCTCAGCCTCTCAGCCCGTCATTAGGGAAGTAGGTCATTTGTAAGCACCAGCCTGGGGACCCTTTTATTTACATGTTCTCAAACTCACCCTGAAGGAGGAAAGGTTAAGAAACAACAACAAGAAAATTGTCATAAAAGTTCTTAGGGAGGGCCTGGGCGATTGCGACGCAGGGCCCTGGGTGTGTGGCCCTCTGAAGGGGCTGTCAGCATGAGGCAGGCAGGGCTGGAGAAGAGCTTGGGGAAGAAGAATGGAGGAGCAGGAGCATGAGCTGGCTTGAGCTGACCTTTGAGATGTTCTGGAAATTCTAGGGTTGGCAAACATCTCGCTTGGAGATAGGCATGGAGGCTGGATTGCTTTCTTTCTCTTCTCCCTAGGTCCCTGGCTGCCCCTCACCCATTCACAAGGTCCAAAGGAACTCCTGCACTCCATGTACTAGCTAGCAAGGGAGTTCGTTTTGTCTCATTCCTCATAGATCAAAACCCTGCTTCCTCATATCTTGGATATTCCACAGCGATCCTTATTTACGGTGCTAGCATCCAGCTTAAGACAGGGATGTGGTAATGATACAAGAAGGTTAAATATTAGTAACTGAAATGAAACCATTATAGTTCTAAAAGTTTGAAGCTAAGACTTGTCTCAAATTCTAACAGGTCCATTTTAACTCTTTTTCCTGTAGTATGTAGAACAAGTAGGCTTTAAGAATGAAGAAAAAGATCAGAATGCAGTTTCTGAGAACCATGCTGATGTGAAGCCCAGGGTTGGAAACACTCGCTACCAGATGACACCTTGGGGCCCGGTAAGACGTACCAGCGGGTGAGGAAAAAGTGGTGTTGGATGAGGAGTGTCAGAAGGAAGTATACCACCCCTTCTATTGCCATAGCAACCAGATTCTTCCCAATCAGGTCCCACTGGAATGGGTTGGAAGAGTACTCCTCACCTGGAGATGGAAGCAAGAGGCCATTAGTGGGAATAAAGTCCGCATTAGGGCTCCCAGGCTCCCCCCATGAGGACCTGACTATGACCCAGATACCCAGGCCAGAGCCTAAAGGGACCCCAAATCAAGTTCCTCTTGGCTTCCCAGGTCAGAGTGTAGGAGGGTAAAATCTTGTCCTTGACCCCCACCTGTGGCTCCCCAGCCACAGAAACAGAGGCACCCTAATCCCCTCCAAGTGGCAGCATTATGCCTGCCCAGCATTTAGGTGACCTCCCAGCCTCTAGGCTGCAGGTCTGACATCAGAACCCTTGTAGCTTTCTCAGCCTGGATGGCTCCATGGCTGTGACCCACAGACCTAGGATGCTACCCACCAAACTGGGCATAGACGTCTGTACAGCCTGGCTCAGTGCCAGGTCGATGAGGCCTCTGCCCAGGCAGAAGTGGGGAAAGACAATGAGCAACTTCCTCAGCATGGCGTTGAACCTGAGCAGCGTCTGAGAAAGAGAAGGAAGGCTGTTGAGAGCGGAGGCCGGAGCTACCTGTCGCCTTGTGAGCAGGTGGTTCCAGTGGCCTTCACAGAGCAAGGCCAGGGCCTCTGGCCTCGGGCAGCACTCAGTGCAGATGTGTTGGCCACTCTCTGACCTGTGAAGAACTAGTGAGCAAAGGACAGGCTAAGGAGACACCTGAGGACACGGGCCACCCGCCACACCAGGGAGCTGGATTGCTGGGAGGACAGCCAGGGCACGGCACAGCAGGGCACGGCACAGGCAGGGCACGGCACAGCCGAGCACGGCACAGGCAGAAGCACGGACAGACAGGCAGAGCACTCGGCACAGGCAGGGCACGGCAGCAACAGCCAGGGCACGAACGGGCACAGCCAGGCATGCGGCACAGCAGAGCACGGCACAGGCAGGGCACGGACAGCACAGGCCAGGCCAGGCATAAGAGCACGGCACAGGCAGGGCAGGCAGCACAGCCAGGCACCGGCACAGCCAGTGCAGACGGCACAGGCTCCGTAGTCACGGCACAGCAGAGCATGGGCAAGCAGCGCACAGACAGACGGGCACGGCACAGTCAGGCACGGCAACAGCCAGGCACGGCACATGGCAGACGGCACAGCAGGCACGGCACAGGCAGAGCACGGCACAGCCAGAGCACGGCACAGCAGGCACGGCCAGGAGCGAGAGCACAGCCAGAGCACACACAGCCAGAGCACGGCACAAGCCAGAGCACGCAACAGCCAGAGAGGACACAGCCAGAGCACCGGCACAGCAGAGCACAGTCACAGTCCAGAGCCACATGCACAAGCCATGGCAACGAACACAGGCATGAGTCACCGGCAGAGCACGGCACATGCAGAGCACGGCACAGCCAGAGCACGGCACAGCAGAGCACGGCACAGCCAAGGGCACCGGCACAGCCAGGGACGGCACAGCCAGAGCACGGACACACGCCAGAGCACGGCACAGCCAGAGCACGGCACAGGCCAGGGCACGGCACAGCCAGAGCACGGCACAGCCAGAGCACGGCACAGCCAGGGCACGGCACAGGCAGAGCTCGGCACAGCCAGGGCACGGCACAGGCGAGCACGGCACAGCCAGGGCAGGACAGTAGCCATAAGGAGTGAGGGATAAAGACAGCTCTGTAGCCACCTACTCTCCTCTTTTTTAAGGGTTCTGTCTGGCACCCCCTTTTGGACTGGGAGAAGTCAGGGGTAAAGATAGGGCAAGTGGGCTCCTAGGTTGTAAAACAGAGTCATTCAGCACCAGGGTTTCCTAATCCTGTCCTCAAGGATTTCTTTGGGAGCAGGACAGACAGTATATGCTAGTATGTTTGTTGTGCGTGGTGTGTGTGTTTGTGTGTATGCGTGCGCGCGTGAGTGCACATGCAATCTAAATCCTCCTGGGGAAACTTTCTAGCTTTAATCTAAAAAGTTAGAATCATGAGTGAATATTTATAGCTTAAAGAAGAGGCGCACAGAACAATGGCTCTCAGAGGCATAAATCAAGAGGTAAGAGAAGGGAGTAGTGTCGGGGGAGGGGAGGGTTAAGGAGGGGAGGGAGGGGAGGCCGGCCCTGCTCATCTGTGCACATAAAATCTGCATGCACAGTGTTAGCCATGGCTCTGGAGACCGGTGCATCTGCTCTAACATCCTACTAATTAAACCTAGGAGCCAGGAAAGCTCTGCTCACCGGTTATTCTCAAAACAATTCCAGGACGAAGGTGATGGCGCTGCTGTTGATCGCCGATGAACAGGTTAGCGCAGGCCAAAAGCCACATAGGCTGTGCTGGGGACATCAAACAGGAAGGATGCCGGGTACATCATGGGATGATTGCCCATCTGTGTGAGAAGACACGGCTCAGAGGAGAGAGTTCCAAGACCCATCCTGTCAACTAGACCTCTTTATACGGGTGACATATTGAACTGGCTGGGTCCCAGGGAGAGAAAGGAAAGACTCCACTGTTTTTTGTGCCTCGTCTTCAAAAGGAGACGATGATGCTTGCCCTGACCATCTCATGAGTTTTATGAGGAGCAAATGAGGCAGGAGCTATGTGTGAACTTTATGAGCCATTAAAGCTCAGAGGCCACCCACGGTAATGCTCTCTACTCCAGGTAAAGCAGAACTGAAGGTCCCAAGAACTCATCTTCACAGCCCATTTCATATTTCACAGTCAAGCTGGCTTCTGAGTCCATTTTCAAGAGAGATGAATGGAGGCCATTGTTCTGGGATGAATGGAGGCCACTGTTCTGGTAAGACTCTCCTCTCTACATAAGAAAGAGCTAAGCATCATCTTTTTTATAGACGAGGAGCCTTAGGTCCAGTTAAATGGATTATCTGTCCACAGTTAAACCTATAGCAAGTGATAGTCCAGGGATACAAAGCTGTGCCCTGTGCTCTGTAATTCGATTGGATTTGCTCTCTGCGTCATCTTCTAGCCTGATATGGGGTAGTGTTATGGCCTGCAATCTTCTACAGTAGGCAGACAATTCTTGGCAAATGCAGAGAGAGACACCACACTGGCAGCTTGCCCACAGAGGGAATAGAAATCAGAGCTGGGGAGGAAGTGGAGAGGGACGAGTCCCAGACTTTGGTCAAGGCCACAGTTGGAAGTGAAGAAGATTCAAACTATCTCTCTTCCCCGAATGGACTAGGACTCAGAATTACATGGCCGGAGTCAGCCAGACAGATTTCTGATTAGCTCCACCGAAGCTTCTGGGGCGTGGAAACTAGGCTTGCACGTGCTCCCACTACAAGAGGACCAAGTTCGCTGTCAGAAAGATAATATCTCCTCCCCTGGCCCAGGTGGCTTACCCATACAGCATGAGCAGAGCTGCGAGAGCAGGAAGGTTGTCTGGAGACGTGTAGGCTTTCTTTTGAAATCCAATGAAGATGCCCACCACCAGCCCCGCACGTCACAGCGTAATTCGTCTTGAAGAGAGGAGACAGTATGTCACTGAAACTCTACGACCTGGGACCAGGCTCCCCCAGCTCCCTGTGGTCGTGGATTGAATCCACTTGTCTAAACAGTTTTTGGTTAATAGATACAGAGTTAAGATACAGGTTAAGCTGTTCATAGTTCACTTGTGCAATCTCGTTTCTACCCCTGTTCAACAGGCCATCAGTCTGTATCTTTGCAAAGGATGGATATGAACGTCTGTGTGATCCCTTGCTCTCCTCACTAACTGGTCATAAAGCCCTGATGGTTATCCTTTCCATACACGTCTCCAGAATTTAGACAAACTTAAAATATAGTCCTTTGGCTTCGAGAAACTCACAGATTTGGGTGTAACTTCTTAAAACAATGAGGTTTTAAAGACATTAAGGTCAGGCTTGGAAAGATAGGCAGCTATGGTAAGAATTCGGTCTCTACCAGGCGTGAAACCTGGGAAGACTGAGGAGGGCAATGAGGCATCTGGAATGGGTGCCAGAGGCCACTGTTGAGCGACAGACAAGCATAGGGAATGCTTAGCAGTCCTGGGGCTCCACTTTGCTTGGGCTATATACACACCCATCTCCATAACAATACCACCCACAAACTTGTTAAGCAGCTTAGTCCTCCTGCCTAAAATCAAGTCGCATGCAATGCCTGTTTTAAATAATGGAAATAAGTCACCCCTCCTAGCAATCCCTCGATATGCCTTCATTTTAGATTCCAGACTTCCCTGGAAACACAGTCCTGGAATTACAGGTAAATGGACCTATCCCAGCCTAGACTAGGGCAGAGGTACAGGTACAATAAGGCAAAACTGTACAACCCACAAGTAAACTTTTAGGAGAAACTCCCTATTTACTGTCTTCTGGCCTATGTACAATTGGGCATCCGCGCGTTAAGCAAAGATTTACACAATCCTACTCTATCAAAACAGAAACTTCTGTACTCCAAGCAAGCTCACCTCCTTTTGAACCCCAAAAATAACTGGGGCCCTTGATTGCCTCACTTGTTTGGCCTTCTGTCAATCTTGACAGTGTGTCTAATCCATCTATTGCTTACTATTAAATAAAATGTCTTTGCAGTCTGTGTATAAGACTGTTATATATATGTGAATGAGTGTTTTACTCTGAATGTATGTCTGTGTACTATGTGCATGCAGTTTGCTAACAAACCAGAAGAGGTCATCAGATCCTTTGGAAGTGGAGTCAGCGGTTGTTACATGTGGGTGCTAGGAAACTGAACCTAGGACCCCTGCAAGAGCAGCAAGCCCTCTTAACCACTGAGCCCTCTCTCCATCCCCTGCATAGGCTTTTGTTTCCATTCTTAAACAGGAGCCAAGAACCTGAGAGCACCCATTCCAGACTCTGACCCATTATACTGACCCTGGGAGAGGAAAATATGTCTGTATAGGGGACTGAGCCAACATGGAGCATCAGAGCCAGGGTAGAATACAGGAGGACCTACCTCCTCCATGTAGCAGCCTGAGCAGGGAGAGGAAGAGGGTATTCCTTACAGAGAGGCAACCAGAGCAGAGATGGAGCACCCACTACAAGTGTATATATATCGCTTGATTAGGTAAATGACTGAGGGTGGTAGAGCCAGTTTCTTACTCGGAGAAGAGAGTCATGAGCTTGGAAAGTCAGAAGACTAGCATGAACTCTTCAGTAGTAGACTTGAGTTAGAGGTGAGCATCACAGAGTGAACAGAGAGCCTGTGGAACACGGTGTAAACCTGTGTATGGATGCAAACGTCTTCTCTGGGTCTATCTACTTAGAAGCCTTGCCATCAATGCTCTCTTGGCGGCAATGAAGAAGTCTGGTGTCCAGACCTTGGTTTATGAAGGCTCCTTCACACTGAAATGAGCCAGGATCCCGTGGGGGGGAAATATCTGGTTTCAGGGGTGATACAGGTTGAGCCTGGGGTCTCTTGCAGTCAGGGGTAGTGAGGTACTCCAGGAAGATGGATACAAGTCAATGAGACATAAAAGGCAGCTTGGAGGAGTTCCTACTGACCATGTTGTTGATTGTCTCTATATTAAACTGAATAATAGTAGTATCGGATTATAATCCACTGGTTAATAAGAACCATGACTGCATATAGACATAAATAAATAACAAGTGGAAACAAGTGGAACAAGTGGAAAATTTGCTAACAAACCAGATATTTGCATATCTTCAAAGTGCCTCTTAAGGTTCTCATCAATAATAAAGGGGTAAAGAATAATTCTTCAGGTGGAGACGCTGGGCAAGGCCCTTAAGTGACAAAGTGAACACCCTCAAAACGGGGACAAGCTGAAATGAGATCCAAACTGATAGGATGCAATGAAAGCCCAGCCTCTGCACCCCAACACTGCTGCCAAGGACTCATGACCTCAGTCTGGTCGTGAGGACCTCAGGTCACCCCAAACTGAACAACACCCTGCCAAATAACTGCCCTGTAATCTTCCAATGGTGTGTTAAGGGGTGACTCAGGAACTGTTTCAGGTTGAAGGAGATAAAAAAAAGATAGGATGTCATAGTGCAAGGCATTGGTGTGTCCTTCTTTGTAGAGGTACACACTAGAGATGTATGTGTGTGTGTGTGTGTGTGTGTGTGTAAGAGAGACAGAGGGGACATATATGTTCACACACACACACACACACACACACACACACACCATGTTTCATCCCCTTCCCCTGGCTAGCAGCCCAGAGACTTCAGGATGCCTGGAATTTTGTGTAAAAGATGTCAACCAGCAGGAGTGTGTCAGAGCTCTGGCAGCGTTCCTCAGAAAGTCTGGAAGCTGAAAGTTCCTTCATGGAAGGACACAGCCAAAGTGGCCAAACATAAAGAGCTCGTTCTCTGTGGTGAGAAATAGAGAACAGCTCTTCTCCACAAGAGCTGCTTCCTCTGAGCAGCCCCTGTACACCTGGGATAGTGCTGGGGTTGGATCCATCACCCAAATCTTCAGAGGACATCAGAGAAATGACGTCATGCCCTGCCACTTCAGCAGAGGCGCTAAGACTGTGTCTTCCAAGCCCTACAGGGGATGAAAATGGTGGAAAAAGGACTAAGTCAGGGCCACAAGACGACACCTCAGGGACAGAGAGATCTAGACAGAATTACGGGAGTTGTGGAGCTGCCAACGAGAAGCATTAGAACAAAGAGTCAATGACTTGCTTCGTTCTTAAAAAAGAAAGAAAGACACTTTCAGCTAACTCAAAAGGCTTAAGCTGTGCTTGCCAGGCCATCGGTCCAACACTGCTTCCGCATTTTAAAAGAAAAACAAGACACATGAAGGACAGGAGTTCACAGTGTCACAGGTGTGCTGAGTGTATGATATAAACAGTTCATTGTCACTTTCAACAATGGCTCCCAGGCATGCGCTGCCTTCTTGCCACTGACTAATGAGTACTTTAATTCTCGACCACAGAGCTCAGATTGCCAGTGAGCTACAAATCTCTAGAGTGTCAGGAAGCCTGCCAATGCTAACATCTTCTGGTCCTTGAAAGAATGAGCTGTTATCTACTTTGCCAGTGACACCTCTACCTGAGATGTCCATCCCTTCCTTGTGGCCATGCCTTTCTGCAGGCTCCAAGACCTCTCTTGCAGCCATAAGTATACACATAGGCCAGTCCCAAGTGTAAACTGTATACCTCATCTTTTTTTTTTTTTTTTTTTTTGGTTTTCGAGACAGGGTTTCTCTGTGTAGCTTTGCGCCTTTCCTGGAACTCACTTGGTAGCCCAGGCTGGCCTCGAACTCACAGAGATCCGCCTGCCTCTGCCTCCCGAGTGCTGGGATTAAAGGCGTGCGCCACCACCGCCCGGCTTGTATACCTCATCTTTAAAACAGTAAAACAGGGCCCAGAGAAATAGCTCAACTGTGAAGAGGACTCAGGTTGGATTCCCATCACCTATATAGCGGCTATCAACTGACGGTAACTCCAGTTTCAGGGGATCTGATGCTCTCTTCTGAGCACTAAGCATGCATTTGGTGCATGTATCACACAGGCAAACACTCACATACCTAACACACACAAAATAAAAAATACATTAAAAAAAAAAAAAGATCCTAGACTCATTTTAGCCGGGCAGTTGGTGGCACATGTCTTTAATCCTAGTACTTGGGAGGCAGAGCCAGGCAGATCTCTGTGAATTAGAGGCCAACCTGGTCTACGGAGTGAATTCCAGGACAGCCAGGACTGTTACACAGAGAAACCCTGTCTCAAAAAACAAACAAACAATCAAAAATAAAAATAAAATAATTTAGAAATTGCTGGGCAGTGGTGGCACACGCCTTTAACCCAGCACTCGGGAGGCAGAGCCAGGCGGATCTCTGTGAGTTCGAGGCCAGCCTGGGCTACCAAGTGAGCTCCAGGAAAGGCGCAAAGCTACGCAGAGAAACCCTGTCTCAAAAAAACAAAAACAAACAAAACAAAACAAAACAAACAAAACAAAGTAATTTAGAAATTAAAAAAATAGTAAGATAGAAAGTCAACAGTTTTAATAGTTAGCTTTTTAAGGTAGGCGAGCGCAACTCCTTTCCTGCTAAAATCACAATACCAAGAGAAGTTCATAGATCCTGAGCTGCCCTTGCACCTGGGAGTGAACTTTTATGCAGGCAGATGAGAAAGGAAATAATTCAGTTGCTAGTGAAGTTTTACAGTTTTGTATTGTTGAGTGATAACTACATAGTAAGTTGAGTGAGCTCAAAGGAACCATGTCACCAAGAACTTTATATTCAGCATCATTAGCAAAAGCCACAGGGAGAGGTCATTCATGCTGGTCTCCATGAGCCGGTACGTTTTATCCTCATGAGAGAAGCCTAATTTTGTCCTTGTTGAGATAAAACAAAGACCCCCTAGGCCAAGTGTGGTGATACACATCTTTAATCCCAGAACTTGGGTGGCAGAAGCAGGTGGATTTCTGTAAGTTTGAGGCCAACCTGGTCTACACATCCAGTTCCAAGCCAGCCAGAGCTACATAGTGAGATCCTGTTTCAAAAACAAGCAAAAAGACTCAACGACCTCATTATTCAAGTTGCCAAGAAAAGATGAGTTGGTGTCACATTATAACTAGACTCAGTTAACAACGGTTCCTTTTGATTCTGTGGCCTGTAATTACATGTACAGCATTCTAATGTCTCTCTGCCCCCACCAACATTGATTACTGTTTGCTGTTGCTCTGATGTTTGTTTGTTTTTTCTTAATTATCCCTAACATGGTAGCTGATCTAATACAGTGGGGATCTGGTCACTTAAAATAATCATTGTGTGAGTTTGTGTGTAAGACATGTATGGGTGCCCATGCCTTAATCACATATGTGGTGAAGGCAGAGAACATTTTTCCAGGGTCATTTCTCTCTTTCTACCTTTACATGGGTTCTGGGGATTGAACTCAGGTCACCAGGCTTGTGTGGCAAGCACCTTTACCTGCTGAGCCCTCTCACTAGCCCCTACCTACTTTGAAGAAGTAAAATAAGGTTCTGGGCAGTGTCCCCAGATTTGGCAAATTAAAATATAGAATGCCCAATTAAATTTGAATTTCTGATAGGCAGCCAATAACTTTTAGTATAAATATGTACCATGCAATAATTGAAGCAGGATATACTAAATATTTATGCTATGAGTTGTTCATTGTTTGTCCTGAGATTCAGAGTTGGTGGTTAGCCTATATTTATCTGGTAACCCTATCACAAGGAAGTTCTAACTTTCTCTTTTGGGAGGTTGAGACAGGACTTAAGGAGGAGATGATGGATGAAGAGTCCTTTTGGTATTACCTGCTCAGACCCATGCTACCGATAGAAAGATCAGCCTTATCTCTGGCATATAGAGATCCTGGGGTGGATCAGAGCCCTCTTGGTGATGGACACAAAGTATCCCTACTCAGTGGCTATTAACTGTGTTCTGTGGTCTTCCTGAGGGTTTGTTCCCAACTGCCTTTTTAAGAAGATGTCAAGGGCTAGCAGTCATGAGACCATCGCCCCTTCAGCCCTCCTGCCCAGACATACAGCAGTCCCACCCTGGGCCCCTGGAGGCGAGGGATGGCCTGGCACTCACAATATCCCAGAGGAAGTTGGTCAGCCAGTAGGTGGCGGGGCTCACACCGCTGATAAACTGCAAATGCTTGGCTTTTGTCACCCTCTCCTGAATCAAGTAAAGGACAAAGCTGGCTGGAACGAAGGACATGGCGAAAATCACGCAGATGGCAAGGACAACATCCACCGAGGTGGTCAACCTGCAGCAGGACCGGAGACCGGGGACGTCAAAAACCCAGGGAAGGCGCAGAGAAAGCTCTGGGCAGCCCTTATCCACCCCCACCCCTCGCTTGAAGCTCATCATCTCACAGAATTGTCTTCATCGAGTGGATATTTTTGTAGGTTGCTTTTTTGATTCATGAGAACATTCTAGACAACCTTTCCTCTTATTTTACTTCTACTTATTTATTATGGTATACATAAATGAACATTTGTAGCAATTCCAAATTTTTAGCTCTGAATTTTTCTAAAGACTTTTGAGTTTCCTTCAGGCACAGACAGACTTCTGTTCTCTGAAATCACATGTCATGGGAAATGGTCACATGTAAACTCAAGGGATGTGAGTTTACATGTGACCATTGATTCTGTGGTCTGTAATTACATGTACAGCATTCTAATGTCTCTCTGCCCCCACCAACACTGATTGCTGTTTGCTGTTGATCTGATGTTTGTTTGTTTTTTCTTAATTATCCCTAACATGGTAGCTGATCTCTGGGGCCACGCAGAAGGCATTTGGCTTGGGAGTAGGTAGACACTGAATCCTGACTGAATGCTAGGAGGTTCTGCTAGCTTCCCTAGAAGTTTGCACTCACAAAATGCTTCTCTTAGCCAGGCAGTGGTGGTACACGCCTTTGATCCCGGCACTTGGGAGGCAGAGGCATGTGGATCTCTATTAATTCGAGGCCAGCCTGGTCTACAGGGCAAGTTCCAGAAGAGCCAGGGCTACACAGAGAAACCCTGTCTTGAAAAACTTAAAAAAACAAAACCAGACCTCCTAAGTCCTCCTGTCTATAGGCCTCAAATGGTGCAAACAGAGTCACATACACAAGACCCGTCAATGTCCTTCCTGACTGGGGCTGACATAAGGGCCCAATCTTGAGGAAAGCAAACAGCTCCAAAGCATGGCTATCTGCGGGAAATTCCCAGAATCTACAACTCTCCCAGGGAAATGAAGGAGCCTCCCTGAACCTTCCAGGTCCTGGCAGGTTCTTTGTGTACTGGCAGGGAGGTTAGGGGTGTAATTCGGGAGGAACTTGTTATCGAGGGCCCAAAAGGAACAGTGTAAAGGGTTAGTTTACTTTCCAAATAAACGGAGAGGGCCAAGAACAGCTAAGCAAATTGGTACTGGAAGCATTTGAAGCTGGTGCATTCATATGAGCCCGGTTAAAGTTACCACCCAGCCCTGCACCTCACAACACTAAAAAAAAAAAAAATCCAAAACACAAAAACTTCCCTTTGGTTTCCAGAGAGGGAAGAAGGGAGGAAGGAAGCTGAGAGCCTGGGGTAGTGGCAACTCACACTGTGATCTCCGAGAGCTGCTCCTTGGTCAGGTTCAGGGGCTGGCTGATGACAGTGATTCCATACTCCTCAGGGTCCCTGTCCTTAGGCAGACTGGCCCGTAAGATGGCGTTGTGGGCCACATTCAGGAAGCTGACCAGGGCATGCCAACCCTTGTTGTTAAACCATACCTAGAGGGCAGAGAGGCTTGACTGGATGGGCTGAGCTACCCATCCAACCCAGGCTCCAGAGAGAGGACACTAACAGGCTGTTTAAACAAAAGCAAAAAGCGACCAGCAACAAAATGACCGTGAGTGGAGGAGGAGGAGGAGGAGGAGGAGGAGGAGGAGGGACTTGGCCAGCATTCCTCCCCTGGTTTCAGCAGGGGGAATGGAATTTAATTAAGCAAGGTAAAAACAGTCAAATAATGAGCTCACAGGAATTTTTAGCTTCAGGTCAGTTACCTTAATGTTGTCTTTAGTTTCAAGATGTTTGAGGAAATCTAACATTTCTTTAGAGGCCTCTCTGGTGACAGGACCCTAGAACAGAATAACAAAAAAAATGTTTCTTCTTGTATCCCCTCCTTCTGTAGTATGTAGGATAATTTCCATCTCTTAATATTTAAACAAGTCAAAAATCCGACCCCAGACTCCAGTCTGTTTACCTACCCCGCTCACATTCATCATCTGGCCAAGGTCACTTAAGAAACCGACAAGTGCATCCCCAGTGATGGGGATGGCGGGGAGCGTCCCTCCGATGGAAATCCCTCCATATCTGCAAGGCAGCAAGAGAGCCCCCTGTCAATGCCATGACGCTCATGCCACCAGGGCGACCTCAGCTTCTGTAGGGGGGTGTGAATACGGGGGGAATTGTCCGGGCTATCGAGCAACACTGTCCCACTTTACAAACCTTTATTCTCCAAATAGTTCTATCTCTAGATTTAAAAGCTAATAAACCCACACCCTAGATTCCACATATGGGATAAAGTAAATATTTGTCTTTCTAAATCTGGCTAATTTTGATCTCTGGTTTCATGCCTTTTTCTGAGAAGGATGACTTCATTCTTCTTGATGGCGCATATAAACCCGCACATCACATTTCCTCTGATGGGCCTCTAGGTGGATGCCCTAGCTCGGCTGTTGTAAACAATGCTGCAGTAAACGTAGATGTGCACCATCTCTGTGCTGTGTTAACTTGCACTCCTTTGGAAACATGTCAGGAGTGGTACAGACCGAGCATAGCTCGACTTTCAGTTTTTGGAGGAACCTCAGTACTGATTTCCATAGTGGCTGAGGGTTCATGCCCACATACAGTGCAGAGGGTTCCTTTCCTTCTGTATCCTCAACGGCACTTGCTGTCATCTATCTCCCTTGTGACAGTCATTCTGATGGGGAGGGATGGAATTTCAGTGTACTTTTGATTTGTGTTTCCCTGGTAGCTAAAGATGTTGAGCATCCTTCATGTATTTACTGGCCACTTGTATTTCTTTTAGGAAAGATCTGTTGACTTTGTTTATTCACTTATTAGTTTTTTGTTCTTTTGGTATTTAACTTTATGAGTTCTTTATGTATTGTGGATATTAGTCCCTGGTTGAATGAATAGCTGATAAAGATTTTCTTCCACTCTGGAGGCTCCCTCTTTCCTTTGGTGACTGCTGTCCTTGTTTACTGAAGCCTTCACTCTGCTCTTACTTCCTGAGCGGGCAGCAGCCCTGCACCTGTGCTTATATCTTGAAGTAGTTTCCCTTTAGTAGGTACAAAGTTTCAGGACTTCCCTTAAGATCTCTGATCCGTTTTGAATCAATGTTGTACAGAGTAAGAAGGGGGAATCTAGTTTCAGCTGTCTACATGTGGATGACTAGTTACTCCAGCACCACGTATTACAGAGAGGAGCTTTTTGTCAAGGACCAGATGGCTGCAACTGTGAGGGTTTATGTGTGAGTCCTCTATTTGACTCCATTGGCCTATGTGTCTATATTTTAATTTCTTTTATTTTTGAGATTATACTATAATGACACTATTTCTTCTTCCCTTTCCTCCCTCCAAAACCTCCCATATGTCCTCCTTTTTCTCAAATCCATGGCCTCTTTTTTCATTAATCATTACACGCATTTGTGTATATGTATATACATATCTTTGAACCAGTATATAGACTCTGAAGTCTGAAGTCAGATGCTATGATATCTTCAGGTTTGCGTGTTTTGAACCAAACATACACCAAAATACATACAGAAGTACAAAAAGATGCTGAGTAGCTTAGACAATCTCCAGGATGCCCTAAGAACAGGGTGGATGCTGGAGCTGGGTCAGTTCCCATGAAATTTAAATGGAACAAGCCAGGGAACATCTACACTTACAATCTAAGATTCTAATCATTATAAAAATAGTGTCTTTCCAGGCATGGTGGAACATGTCTTTAATCCCAGCACTTGAGAGGCAGAGGCAGGGGGATCTCTGTGAGTTCAAGACCAGCCTAGTCTAAAGAGTAAGTTCCAGGACAATACTCAGTAATTACCACCTGCATTTCCTAAATGCTAAACTAATAAAGGAAACAGGTGCCTTAAATAAACTACCTCTAATAAGGCTTGTCTCAGGTAAAAATTAAGCAGAGTACTAAGGCCAGATCTACCTGAGATAAATGTCACATGTCTCCATCTGGGCAGGCCAGATCTACCTTAAATAAATGTCAACCCAAAAATAAAATAATAATGATTCTTTTTTTCTCTAAGCTTTTTCTATGTCACCAGCATCTTGTCAGACAAAAGGTTCCTAGCCATACCATGAAGGATGGACAGATGCAGAACAAGGGGATGACAGAACTTCATTCCAGGACCCCCACCATCATCCCAGGACTTCACAAGCTACCCTCCCCATTTCCCCCAAGAGCCAACCAATGCCCACTATTCAGCCGGAAGCAGTCTTTGAGAGAAACGATGCCCCACCCCCACTCATGCGCCATTTTTTCTTTTTTTTTTAAAAAAAACAAGAGTCCGGGATGATAGAGATTTACAATACGCCCCCCATGTCCGTTGGACTCAGTGTTTGGCATCTGCTTCACTTGAGAGGCAGGACTTCCTATGACACTGTGTTTTGGAAGCTTCTCAGGTCATCACTGTAAGACTGACCCTGAGGAAAGAGTGCCACCTACTGAATTGAATTTCCTAGGTTCCCTCCAAGGGCTGATCGCCCAGGCTCAGCCAGCCCTGCCCTAACTCGTTTTAATGCTAAAAAAAATAGTGAGACTGCTGCATAGTACGTGAAATCATACTATCTTTTCCCCAGCAGCAACCAATTTAATGATCTAGCAGTCACATCTATAATTTATTTCAATCGCCCCCCAAATAGTTTTACCTTTGTTCATTGACCCAGAATTTGCTCTTTAAGCTGGAAGTCAAAATAAAAGCATGTAATAAATACCATAAGGATAGCAATCGTGTTAGCTTTTCTTTCCAGTTGTTGGGAGGTTCTTACATTTCCTGACATCTAAGCAATGTAGTGTGGCAGCTGGCCTGCCTCAAGACCCAGGTGAATCTATACACAAAGGACTACCATGTTCCAACCCCGGCTCTCCCAATGGCCTCCTGCACACTGGACTGTCTGCCTAGCCCTTTAGACCGGCCTCATGCTGGACCAGTGAACCCAGTCTAGACCTAGAAAACATGGCAACAATCAGTGCCAGTGTGGAGTGAAGCTTGAAGCTCTCTTTCTTTTATAGAATATAAGAGATTCTAATAACCATCTGCATCCTTGGGATGAGTTCTGACTTACGGCTCCCCATTCAGTTAAGGCACTGACTTGTGGCATTTGGGGTAAGATAACATGATGAGGAAGTTCTAGTCCCTAGAGTTCCAGCTGGCCCCGAAATGTCATTATCATCAACCATACAGTAAAAATCAAAAAGTCCATAATGCAAATTGGCTATTGAGCCAGGTTTAGAGCGCTTTGTGTATTGAATTAATGAGCAAGCTCACCCTCTGCTTTTGGTTTTGGATCGGACGGTGCTCTTTTTCTCACGGCTAGCTTGACCCTGCCCTCCCAGCTGCTGTCTCCCTGTCTGCAGTGAATTCCAGCCCTTTAGGTCCATGTGTTACTCACTCGGGCTCTGCTATGGAAGGCAACTGTCAGGACTGTTAAAACTAGACAGGATGCTTCGTTCGAAAGCCATAGAGCCCATGGAGACTGGGTCACACCTCCTTCAGATCTTTCTGGTCGGAGGCTTTTGTCAAGCCGACCGGGGACTGCCTGCCGCAGGCCTTCCATCCCAAGCCGGGCTTGATAAGGACGCCACAGAGCTGAGAGCTCTAGATATTCCAGTGTCTGTGGATGTGTTCAAGGGTGGCGGTGGCAGGCAATAATGAGTGTGACGACAGTTTGTCCCCAGCCGGTGCCTGACCTGGGCTGTACCCAGATGCTGTCCCCTGCCTTCCCTTCAGTCTCCTTTTGTTTCTCTTTCATTCTCCGTCTCCTTCTACTCCTTAACCCCCCCCATTTCTCCCCACCCCCTACAACCTGGCCTCTCCTCTCTTCCTTAACTCCGTAAGAGGTAAGGCTTCGTTACTGAACACATTTTCATGACACGTGCATCAGTGCCTGGGGTAAACTTTGACTGCTTTTCTTAGACATGGACCAAGCAAAAGAAAATGAACCCCCAGTTGTCCCCGGGGTTCATATACCCCAGTTACTTCTGCTAGATGTGGCCCTCACATTCTGCGGCCGCCCTCACGGGTTCACAGCAGGAAAGTGACTTTCTGCCGTGGTTGATACCGTCACCAGGCAGCCGGGATTCCCAAGGGTGACAGGGTCGCCTACCTGCTGCGGATGAGCGCAGGGTACGTCTTTACCAAGTAGTCGGAGATGTTCCTGTTCGTGAGGTCTTGCAGGACTTCAGTGCTGCGCTGTGTCCTCTGGGGCGAAGAGACACCGTCAAGATTTGGGGACTGAGACATTAGAGTCTGCGAAACTGCTGTTCCTCTCCAAAGTTTATTACGGTCTCAGACGCTGGGAAACTTCACCACGACCCTGACATCTTTTCGGTTCCTACATCAGTGATGTGGAGCCATTGCTGATTCCTCCCTCCTCTTTCTCACGCCATCCAGTGACAGAGAGCTTAACTGCAAAGTCCGTCTCCAGCATACCTGTCTCCCCAGTCTGATCTGGTCACCCCAGTTTAAGCCACCACCTAGTCCTTGCCTACACCAGTCCTTGCCTACACCTCTTCAGAAACCTCCGTACTGTTTCCATGACTCCGCCTTGGGCCTCCACATTCTGCTCTCCACCACTGTCAGATTGAGTTTTAAAGACAGAAAGCGTCCGTCTGTCCGTCACCTCATGTACCCTCACAGTGCTCATCTCACATGAAACACGCCTTTGCCTGAATCTATCTGCTCACTTCCTCTACCCTGTCCCGTGCACGCTGTCATCTCTGTGAAAGCGGAGGCCTTCTCTGACTTTTTGGCTTTCACGTCCCCAGTACCCAGATATCGGGCAATATATTTGGAATGCAAATGAAATCATTTGAATAGCACTGTATATTTTACAAATCACTTTCAAAACATATCTAGGAGTGGAAGGTAAACAAGACATTTGGAGGAATTCCAAAGTGCTCGATTTTGGCCACCAGGTGGCAGTATCACCCAATGTTGAGTTTCTTGGATTAGTCAATGTCATAGGTCAGTCAGGAACCTTGGGCAAAAGTGTTCACTCTGTCTAGATTGCCACGCAGAATTGGCTGACAGGATTCAAGGTGGCATTAAACCACATCAAAAATGCATTTGTTTTCCAGATCCTTCCCTTTCCCCATTTGATCTCTCCTTTAGTTCACCTTCTCTGCAGGTGAAGTAGCAGCCCCTGAATGCCGTGTGACTGGGACTGTGGCAAATGCTCTGTGTATGCGATCCCACCCCTGTTGCTCTCACAAGAGAGAGCTTTACCGAGAAAGAGAGTTAAGAGAAGTTGGCTAGCTTGCGTGTGGTTGGCCTAAGATCACCTGCGTCTGACTCTCCCGCTGTCTATTACCTGTTCCTCAACTGACCACAGTACCTAACCAGACAACCCTGGTAGGAGGCAGCGACAATCCTGGTGTGTGGGCAGGTTGTGACAAACGTTTTCTAAAACTTTTGTCAACTACAACATTCCTACATTTTATCTCTGTGTAGAGATGATGTCAGAGATGGGGCGCATCCATATCAAGACCCACCACTATTGAAGGAATGTTAGAGCCGGAAGGGATGCTACAGATCACAGCATCTGCTGCCATGACTACAGGATACTGCTACCCTACTTTCCATTTGCCACCTCTGAACCAGGGCCCTCCTTCTGCTCTTATTTCTGGATGAATGGGAAGGTGCTAAGTGAGGGGAGTGAATGTAAATGCATGTACTTGTGTGTGTGTGAGGGGTGGTTACATAGGTGTGTGACATTCAGTTCTGCTCCCAAGGAGATATGAGTGTAAATGAGGAGACTCAGGGGTAAAAATACAGCTGCAGACCAGCTGTGACTCTTCTAAGACATTGAACTTCACTCTAAGGACCAAGGACCAATGCTACACTGAAGTGTCTAAGTTAGACAGGCAGCCTATCATTCATTTAGGAAATAAACTCCTGTGTAGCAAGGCTTGACTTTTTTTTCTCCCAGCCCAAATCCTAGGCAGTCAGGGATACCTGCAATGTAGCAGTTTAGAAGTCACCCAAGGAGAGAATATATTGCTTGAGAAACATAAAGGCATATGCCTTAGAATTAAAAAAAAAAAAAAAAGAAAGAAAGAAAAAAAGAAAAAAGAAAAAGATTGGCACAGGACCAGTTATGAGCCAGCAGCCGTGATAGATGTGATAGTCATCCCATTGTAATAGCAATAGTTGTCCCATTATGTCTTCTTCCTGGTGCTCTTGTGATGACTTTTCCCATGGGCACGGGCTGTGCACACTTAAAGTGGCAGTCACTGGTCTCTCCCGATGCTGGGTCCCGTCCAGCGACCCTTCAGTGGAAGGGCTATGCAGTGCTTCTAGAAGTCTTCCTGCACACACTTAAAACATTTGCTGTATCTTTTTCTTCACCCTTTCTACTCCACTGCCTAACAAAATACTTTCCACCACTCTGGCTGGAGAGTCGGAGGCCTGTGCCAGTCAGAGGAACAACAGACAAGAACATCGCAGACCGCCCGTGTTAACTTTTTGCACGCGAGAGGCAAGCTGTATCTCATCTCAGCCGCTGTTAGGTTAGGGTTGCCATTACTTGAGCTGACTCTAACCCTAAATAGTTTATTGCCCACACTATTTCTCTGAATCCTCATAATGCTATGAACTAAGTGTATGTAGTTCCCCTCACCCTCCAGGAGAGAAAATGAGGAAGGCTCAGTGCTGTAGGATGGTCTGCATGTCAAATTACTCTGATTGGTCAATAAATAAAACACTGATTGGCCAGTGGCTAGGCAGGAAGTATAGGCGGGACTAACAGAGAGGAGAAAAGAATAGGAAGGTGGAAGGAGACACTGCCAGCCACCGCCATGACAAGCAGCATGAAAAGATGCCGGTAAGCCACCAGCCAGGTGGCAAGGTATAGATTTGTGGAAATGGATTAATTTAAGCTATAAGAACAGTTAGCAAGAAGCCTGCCATGGCCATACAGTTTGTAAGCAAAATAAGTCTCTGTATTTACTTGGTTGGGTCTGAGCGGCTGTGGGACTGGCGGGTGACAAAGATTTGTCCTGACTGTGGGCCAGGCAGGAAAACTCTAGCTACAGCTCAGAGGCCAAGAAACCAAACTATGCCTCCTGACTCCCACCTCTGAACCCCTGCACTGCCCTGACTCTTTGGGAATCATCCATTCATTGAGACATAATGAGAGACCATCCAAGTCACCTGGGAGGCTATTACTAACCAGAGAAAAGGTGGGGCTCCCCTGTCCTTGAAGGCACTCCGGAAACCTCCAGGAGGGCTTGCTGTGATATAGAGCACACAGCTCTAGACAAGACACTGCTCGAAGTACAATCTACGCCGCTCTTGCAAAAGATAAGTTGTAGGCTGTGTACGTACATGTATGTTAAATGCACAGTACATAGGAACATAGGTCATCCCCACCCCTCCTCCCTTCCTTACAATGAATATCAGATCCAGGGCCTTACATCATGCTCGACAGTCTACCACTGAGCTCCACCTCCTGCCCCCATAGTAAGCTTAAATAAAACCGTTAATCAATATGTAAACATAGTAACACTTGAATGTCCATCACAGCATTATTTAGAATAGAGAAAAATTTTTAAATCTAAATGATCAACCATGGGAAATAGTTTTTTTTTTTTGTTTGTTTGTTTTTTTGTTTTGTTTTTTTGAGACAGGGTTCCTCTGTAGCTTTGGAGCCTGTCCTGGAACTCACTCTGTAGCCCAGGCTGGCCTCGAACTCACAGAGATCCGCCTGCCTCTGCCTCCCGAGTGCTGGGATTAAAGGCATGCGCCTGGCTCCATGGGAAATAATTTAAAATCAATCAAAATGTAGGGCTAATGTGCACTTGTTAGAAATGACGCGGGTACCTGTGGAGGCGGGAGCCCTCCGGCACCCTCAGGGCACTCGGGCAGCATGGTGAGCTTCTCTCTGGTGCTACACATGCAGGATGGAGAGGATCGGCCGCTGTCCATTTCTGCTTCTGCAGCAGGTGGGTGATGTTCGGGGACACAGAAGGTGTCTTCCAGGGGGTTGAATTGCCACAGGGGTACTCCCTCATGGAAAAATGAGAAAATATTCCACAGTCAACCCCACTGCTGATTTTGTTTTAAATCCCTAAAGAAGAGGAATCATTGCCGTCCGGCTCCTCCTCTGCTCTTCTCTGCCTTGGAGCCAGGAATTTCCCTCCTGGGGACTAGAGTCCGCTTGAGGAATATCAAACCCGGGGTCCTGCTCCTGACAGAGTGTAGCCTAGGAATAACCGCCTAGTTGGCGGACTCTCTGGGCTTTTGTTTGTTTGTTTTGGTTTTTGATTTTTTTGCTTTGCTTCTGTCTAGCAGCTCTTGCTGTTGAGAGATGGAAGAAATAATAGAAGCATCTGAAATGTGTCCATTTTGCTCTTTAGCAATAGCTTTGGAGAAGATTAGCTGAGAGAGGATGCTGTAACTACACTGAACTATAAAGGTTCCTGGCGGATTTCAACTATCTTCTACACCTCTCTTTTCTAGAGTTACAACAATGAGTGACAGCTGGCCACAGAAATAATTCATGTCATTTGAGTTTCAGTTGTATAATTGAATATCTTGGTCTCATTTCATTCAGAAATATAGAACATAGAAAATTACTATATTGAGACACAGAGCTGTCGATGATGGGGGCTTCCTAGGATGTAAGTTCTGCTTAAAGAAGAAGCTGGGTAGTAAGTGCTGGTTAGAGACATGGATGTGACCCATATAATACAGGGCAGGACTGAGGGGTCTTTCCCGACACTCCAGGCTGGCTTTGGGGTCCCCTAGGGGAGCTGTTTGTGTTAGGGGAGGACTTACGGAAGCCATTCTTTCTTCAGACAACGGTTGCCAAAGCCCTTGCTGCCAGGTTCAGGACATCTGCCAGCACGGCGAGGTGTTCATTGCTGGGCTCATCCATGCTAGGAAGAGAGAGAGGGATGCTCACCTGGCAGTCGGACTGGGACAGAATGGATAATGGCCGCGGATATAAGTGTTTACTGAATTCCATGCCACGTGTGTACGTGAGGCATTGAACCCTCACTTAGAATGGTTGTGGGTCTCTCTGGAAGTGGGTAGCCTACCATACACACTAGATGTCTGATGGTCGATCATCTATGCCTCAAAAAGATGGAACTTCAACCCCCCTTCCCAAGCTTCATATCCTCTTTCCCTATGGGCCTTCCACTGGGTACCACACTGCTAAGCACTGACTGCTCCGTTAGCTTCCCTTCTAAGAACAATCCCAGGACTCCTTCTACCTTAGTGATGATTCCAGGGAGGTGGGGAGGTCAAGACCCTTCCAGCAAGCATGTGGTCCAGGAACACATCACATGTCAGAGGATACTGTGTGTGCCCCGGGGATGAATCCACACCCTGAAGAAGGTATATTGATGTCCGTACATCCAGGGGTGAAGGGTTAAAGCTGGAAATTCACCAAACGGAGGCACAATGATGGAAAAGCATCAGAGCCAAAAACACAAAAGTGGCAGGGAGAACAATCTGTAAGAGAACATCCATGGAGACACGGGCTGAAGTGTGAGAGATGATACACACATGCACAGGAAGGCACTCACTGCACACACGTGTGTGCCCATACCATGCACATGTGCAGCACACACACTCTCTTAAGCATTTGTCCTCCACTTCATATTCAGATGCTGGTTGGGAAGGGCAGGCAGGGGAAATTACAGGCAAGTGTAAAGGTAATACATGTAGAAAAAACGGAATGTTCCGGCACTCATAAGAATCTGAAGTGATGCTGCCATGCTCAGCCAGAGCCTCAAGGAAGTTTAAAGAACAACTACTTTTTTTTTTTTTTTTTTTTTTTGAGACAGGTCAGGTGTTGTTCTGTGAATTGGATCTGTAGACCAGGCTCTCGAACTCAAAGACCTCCCTGGCTCTGCCGCGTGCTGGGCATTAAAAGGTATGGCACCACCACCACCCAGCTGGCGGGGATTCTGTATGTCAAATTGTTCTGATGGTCAATAATAAAACACTGATTGGCCAGTGGCCAGGCAGGAAGTAGGTGGGACAAGGAGAGAG
The DNA here is from genome assembly GCF_004664715.2 of Peromyscus leucopus. Classification (NCBI taxonomy): domain Eukaryota; kingdom Metazoa; phylum Chordata; class Mammalia; order Rodentia; family Cricetidae; genus Peromyscus; species Peromyscus leucopus. The sequence continues at coordinate 451,953 of NW_023505424.1, read as the reverse complement.
GAGAATTCAAGCAAGAAGGCTGAGGCAGAGAGACTTACACCGCAGCATGAACCAGCAGCGAAAACGCCGGTAAGCCACAGGTGGGCATTAGATTTATGGAAATGGATTAATTTTAAGCTATAAGAACAGTTAGCAGAGAAGCTCACGCCATACAGTTACAGCAATATGTCTCTGTGGTGGTTGGGGAGCGGCTGTGGACTGGCGGGTGACAGAGATTTGTCCTGACTGGGCAGGCAGGAAAACTCTAGCTACAGCTCAACTTACATTTTTTTAAATGAAAACATAGAAACAGGGCTGTATGCCCTGAGATGGTGTAGAGTGTTTGCCCAGATGCATGCCCTTTGTCAATGTAGCATTGTTTAGGAGTTTTGGCACATGCCTTCAATCCCAACACTCGAGAGGTAGAGGTAGGAGGACCAGAAGTTCCAGGTCATTCTTAGCTATACATCGAGTTTGAGGCCAGCCTGGAGGACATGATACCCTGTCTCAAAATAGGACAATGGTCTTGATCTTTGGGTCATTAGAAAAAATGAATTAAACGTATAACTTTACCTTTCATTATGAAAATAGAAACAATATTGACTATCCTATTTTTTTTTTTACTCTAAATGAGGCCCAAGCCTTTCAAGAAGATTTGCAAAAACCCACAATCAAAATAAAGGTTTGACAAGGAGGAGGTAGAGGTGATGGGAACCAAAGTGTTCTGGGTAGAGGTTGAGCTCATCCGCACAGATGCTCCTGAGAAGACAGACCCTAGACCCGAGGGGGAGAAACGAGTCAAGCCCACGCTGGCCACAGTGGTACCTGAGCCAGAAAGTCCTTGTGGCTGCGGACAGCATGGTGAAATCGCTTGACCAGCAGCGCCTGCACGTGTTGAAGAATCAGCCTAGCGCCTGTGTTGAACGGGGCGCTGGGTTCCTCTGGCTCTGGGGAAGGTTGGCCCTTGGGAGGATCCACTTGTCCTACGGAGCAGGTGTGGGAGCCCTGGGCGGGCTGCCTGACCTTCTCGCTGGGAGCAGAACAAGGATGCCGGAGACTGACATGCTCTCTGTTCTGCTGCGTGCCACCTAAGGGATATTGCATCAATAATTTGAAAATGCCAACATAAGAGATTATGATATACATTTTCCTTACAACATCAGTTACTCTTCATTTGGAGAACCATAGGGCATGGAGACTAACAATCTTTCTGTAGTTGTTGTTGGGGGGGGCAAGGTCTCACTCTAACCCGTCTGTACTTAGCCACCAGTCCTGTGGGAGGAGATGAGAATGTGGACTGAAAGCTCAAAGTTCGGAGAATAAGATCCATCAGTCTGTGTGGCTTTAGGCACCTCATCCAGCCTCAGTGAACTCGAGTTTCCCAGGTCTCTGTCCTATCTATCGGCCTCATGAGATTTATCATGATGTCAAGTAACACAATGGTATCAGGTGCTTTGTCAAGTGTAAAGAACCATGCAAGTTTGAAGTGAGAGGATTTGTAAGTGTTACCATGAGGGTCTTGTCAAATCTTGATCACACATCACATGCTCATAAAAACTTGGCCTGTATTTATGGAATTCTCTCAATGATTTTAAAAAGTATATGCTATTATTATTCTCCTTTTCCTCATGGGGAAACTGAGGTATGAAGAGGCTTAGTACCTTGCCCAAAGCCATTTAGGTATCAAATGATGGAGCTAGGGTTTGATGTTTGTCTACTGCACTCTATGGCTAAACTCTGAATACCTACTGTCTACTGATTCTGAAATACCCACCTCTATGGCCATGCCGACCAATCTTCAACATCTGACTTTATTATTCTGACAGGCTAACTATTAAAAAAGGAGCATTTTGTCCAGGTAAAAGTCACTAAGTTTTAAATCTAGCACAAGTTGTGGTATACTTTAAAATATTTTCATTCTTGTCTTGGTTAATGTGAATCTTTGGCTTTGAAAGAACTGAGAGAATTCAATTGCTTTCTGCAATGAACTTAAAGAGAACCTGGGCCCCATGGTGAGCTGCTCCTACCTTCCACAGAGGACTCATCCCTTCCCCCTCTGCAAGGTTGACCGCCTCAACAGTCTGCCACCTGACCTATATGGGTAAGCTGGAATGCATACAGGCTGGTAATATGGCCATTGGTAAATCTAGGCATGGCTGATCCATGCTTGGTGACTTAGAAGCTGGATGGGACACACATTATATCTTAGAAGGTGGGAGCAGTAGCAGAAATTCTGTAGGAAGGAAACATTGCATAGGAAGACATTACAATGTGCCACACTGGGTAGGAGGAGGGGACCAGTGGCCCGAGACAGCAAGAGAGAACCACTGCCCATCTTTGCCCCTGAGCAGGAGAGAGGGCCCGTTGGGTCTATTTCAGCCGAGTGGGAACATGCCTCTTGCTCTATCAGAAGTGATTTGTGCTATGGAGACGTTGCCTTTCTGATACTTCTGTTCCCTCTGCAGGAAGTATACAACACTCCTCATGCTTTGTGTGGCTGTGGAACTAAGCGAAGGACCCAGGCTAACACAGAAGAGAGAAGGCCAGATCTCACAGGAATTTCAATCCCCACCATTTCAAAGTCCATAGGTTTCTACCTGAGAGCTTAAGAGTGCTTTTATCTTGATCTCAAAGGGGCCGGGAGACTGTGGCTGGCATCTGGTTATATTAACTGTCATCATTATCTCTAAGGACTCTCTGCTAGCTATCACTCATGCAGGCAAGAATGGACCAGAAGCCTGGTAGAGAAGAGAGGAGATGGTGATAGGGAAGAAAAAAGAGAGCAGAGTGTGTAGGAGGTGAAGTTTGGGGAGGAAATCTACCCATAGACATTGATAAGAATCTGGATTCATCCCAGAAATGTCCCCACCCAGCCAAATTCAGTTTCCTGTCACCCCGCTGCCATGAAGACACAAAGTGCGTTACTTGGGGCTCTGGCACTAGGAAGGAGTGGATGGCTGCTTTGTTACTTTCCCTGTAGATGTTTCAGATCAAATCTGGAGAAACAGAACAGGCCACAGGGTCCAGCACCCATACCTGCAAACATGGAGCCGGAATCAGAGTCCTCCGTGACCTTCAGAAAAATCTGTTGAGACATGAAGAGAGAATTTGATTCAGGCATTCCTGCTTCCGGGAAAATCTAAACCTAGTTCCATTTTGTCGGGCACTGTTCACCATGGGAAGAAATGCATTCTAACTATCTAAGAACATAGTCTATAAATGAAAGGTGTGAGTACACGGGGACCCACAGCTGCAGAAAGTATTATGCATGTGGACTGAGGCAGGAGGACGCCAGCTAAAGACGGAGAGAGCCGCTGCACTGGGTGGGGGAATATCGGCCCTTTTGCTTTTGTAAGACTTTGCTTTCATGTTAGATTTTTGCAAGAGCCGCCTCTTCTGGCTCTAGACAGAGACCAGCTGCAACCTCTGCCTTACCTCTTCCAGGGGAGTGTCTGAAATTCCAAAGCTGCTGAGCCCCAGGTCAGTCAGCGTCTCCTCCAGCTCTCGGAAAAAGGCTGGCATATGCTCTCTGCTTGAAATTCTTGTTTGGAAGGAGGAAGATAAGTTCCTGACCGATGCATTCCACCAGCTTTGCCTCTGGAACATGGTGGTACACCAAAATCCATCAGCTCCTTCACATCCCTAAGACAAGAAAAAGGGTTGCCACCAATGCTACTCAGCCTGTTCCACACCCTGGAAGGCTGTGAGGTTGCCTGGGCCTCCTAGTCGATTCCACCCCCCTGCCTCTCTCCTTCCCCTTCCCCACTTCTCTCTCATGCATGTGTGTGTTGAAAACAGGGTCTCATGTAGCCCAGGCTGGCTCAAAACCTTTATATATAATTAAACCTGATCTTGAACTCCTGATCCTGCTCTTTCTATCCTCAAGTGATGGAATAGAGGTTGTTTATAAAGATTACCATCGTATCCAGTGACAAGTGGCACACACCTTTAAACAGCACTCGGGAGGCAGAGCAGACAGATCTCTGTGAGTTCGAGGACAGCCTGGACTGCACAGAGCAACCCCGTCTTGAAAAACCAATCTGTATGCACCCTTGGTGGTGGTGGTGGTGGTGGTTGGTGGTGGTGGTGGTGGTGGTGGTGGTGTGTGTGGTGTGTGTGTGTGTGTGTGTGTGTGTGTGTGTGTGTTTGCTGAGACGGGCTTTCTCCCTGAAGCCCAGCTTAGCCTGTATATTGGTGTGGTACTGGCTGGCCTTCCTGAGTGCTGGGATTAGAGGCATGAACCACACTCTTGGCTCCTGGCGTCACATCATTTCTTGTAGACTTGAAGCTCAGCAAGTCTATTTTTAGCTTAGTTGACTCTAGGACAAGAGTTCTCCAGGTGGCTAGCTGTACGACCTGACGGAGGGCATTTCTTCCATTGTCCAGTCACACGTGTATGGCCTCAAGGAATGCTATGATGCGCGAGTCCTTCCCGAGTCCCTCATCTGTGAAAGGGGGAAATGACTGTGCCACTTCACGACTGTTTTGTGTGTGTGGGGAGTTAACGTAACCACAGTGCTTGGAGTGGTGCCCGGTGCAAAAGGTGGCACCTCGCAAAGCTGGCACTTAGCTGCCGTTGCATTCCTGAACATCAGCCCAGGGAAAGAACGTTCATCGGCTTTGTTGCTTATCCTCATTCATTGGGAACTTAGGGGTTAAGTCAGAGTTGGTTTCTTCTTCCTGCTCTGGCCCAAACAAGCTGTAGGTGACTTATCAAGACACTAGAGAGGAGACTGGCCCCTTCCTAAACTGCCTGTTTACTTCTTAGAGAGCCACACCATTTTCCCTGGGTTGTACCTGTCCTCGCAACAGAACAAAGTTCATTAACCAGCGTCGGCAGGAGGTTGATAGGCCCTGGAGAGGAGGAGGATGGCATGGGGAGTGGGTGGGAAGCATGGCAGCGTGATAACTTTGAACAGCCAGAACTGGATTTTTATGGACAAGCATGTATTACATTGGAATTGAAAGCCTAACTTAAAAAAAAAAAAAGAAAGTCTTGCTTTGTAATTCAGACTGGTTCAGACTGGCCTTGCACTCACAATCCTTCAGTAGCCTCCTGAGTGCTGGGATTATATGTACGAGATGCTCTAATCCAGTGAGCATTAATGTTCAGGCCAGTTCTCTTAAAGGGTCGCATCGCCTAGGAGCGTCTCGCTTTCTTTCAAAAACGACGTGGTTGGAATATTTCGTAGCTCCCCATTAAACCCTGTGCTTAGCTAGAATGAGAGGCGTGTGTGTGTCACACCTGCACACTGTGTGATTGTCTTCAGTCCTGGATGATCTCATACTGGGACCGGGGAGTTCTTTACTAGAGGAAATAGCTCTGCCCAGCAGCTTGTGGAGGTCATACTCATTGTTCTCTGAGGAAGGAAGTGAGACACAGTCACTGGATTCCAGGGATTCTGTCTTAGATGTGTGTCAGCCTCTCAGGAGGGTCCATCTGGGGGGAGGGTGTGCTGTGTGTGTGTGTGTGTGTGTTGTGTGTGTGTGTGTGTGTGAAAAAGCCAGCCAAGGGGGGAACTGGGATTAAGGGAATCTCTCCTCCCTAATGGGGGCATCACCGCCTATCATACTTAACTACCATCTCAACACGCCCATGCTACACCAAGGAAGTCTTTTCCTAGAAATAAAGCCATACTTTAAAAATCATGCCGGCCACAGACACATTCCAACTCCATCTTGATGGACTATACGGTGAAACACATCAGTGTTGATTTGTTTAAAGAAAATATCAATGTCTTGACCAAGATTCCAAGGAGAAGTTTTCCAGCAACACCAGAGACGCCACAGCGAGATGAGCAAAGCATGAGCCCCAGAGACGGTTCCGAAGACATGCTTTCTGCTCAGCAACCGATTCTGCGGCAGGGGGCGTCAATACTGGCGACGCGACTCCAAGAATTTCCTCTCAGGTGGTTGTTATGTGAGACAGGGTCTCACTCTGTCATCCAGGATGGCCTAAACTCCCTATTTAGATCAGGCTGGCCTAGAACTCACAGAGATCTGCCTACATCTGCCTCGGCTGGGATTGAAGGCTTGTGCGAATGCATCTGGCTTCCTCCACACCCCCACACCGACCCCACCAGGTTTTGAGCATAGCACATCAATGTTCCACCAAATTTCACTTAGTAGATTCTTCAGGTTTGGGCCGGAGGTGGGGGTGGGGGGTGGTGGAGTTAAATAGGAAACTTTGTCTTTGATAAGCACACACTTTCCTCTGTTCAGAAAGCAGGGTCAGTACCTAAGTTTATTTTTGCTTTGACATAGGATCTTAGGGATGTGCATTCCACTTGCAAAGTCACCCTCATGAGAGGCCCGGAGATGGCAGTATTGAGAATGGAAAGGGTTCTAGCAAGCTCTTGGGATCCTGAGCTTGAATCTGATGGGTGAACAGTTGCATGTACAGTGAGCTTATTTACTGCATCTCTCTGGTGACAGGGAGAGGCCTCTGAGAGATAATATACCCTTAAATTAAAGGGAGGCTCACTGAGAACTTGGTAGCACTAGGAAATGTGTGCATTGCACAAAGATGTCATGCATCCTCTCCACCGACAAGCTCAGATTCTCCAAAATCTCCTGTAAGAGACATGCAGGGATTGAGAGATGGCTGGGCATATTAAGAGCACTCATGGCTCTGACGGGCCCTGGTTCAGTTCCTGGCACCCACCTGCTGGCTCACAGCTGTCTGTCACTCTAGTTTCAGATCCAATGCCCTCTTCTGGCTTCGGCAGGCACTGCCACACATGGTTCACTTTCACCCATGCAGGCAGTCATACACATAAAAATAATAAATATTACACAGAAGAGAACAGAGGGTAACCTTGGCACAATTTAAGGAGTAGATGCGTCCACACTCGGGTTACAGGGCAGGGGATTCGAAGGACCAAAGCGTAGTAGGAGTAGGGGTGGGGTGAACAAAGACTGGATTCCTTATTAGAGAGAGTCTCTTGGGCGCACGACTTTAAAATTGCGCTAGGAGGAGCAGCGGGCTCAAGGAAAGAGACGAGCAATTGCATGACTTTGGGGTCCGAGGTACACTGAGTGTTCTCTTTTGCTCGAGTGCATCACAACAGAGCAACCCGACCACGCGGCAGATGGTCACTGAACCAGAACTGATGTTCAACCTGGCCAGCTCTTACCATCCAAGACTTGTTCCTCGGTTATCTCATCAGCCCGGGCTGGACACCTGGTGGAGAAGGCCTTTGATGTACAGATGCAGGCCCCCTACAACAGACGGACAGAAGTGACTGATAAGACGCGCATCCTTTCAACGATAGCATCTTCGCGGTGCAGCTGCTGTCACCGCTGCTCTGTTTGCCTCTCATCACCAACTGGGGCCAACATTTTTTTTTCTTCACTGTTTAATCTATTAATTCATCTGAGCATTTTGAGGGTGTAGCGGCTTGAGTTTTATCCCAGAGGGAATGTGAGTCAGGCAGAGAGAGAGGCGGAACCTCAAAGCATCCTTTGGCTGGTCATTCATCATGTGGCAGCTAGAGAGACATTCTGCTCCCCTCCAAGCCCTGCGGACACCGGCTGTGAAAATCTATGCAGGACAGGAAAACCCACTACAGCCCTTCACACTGGAGGTGTAAATGACGCTACAGAAGAACAATCGCGGCAATCTGAATACGAGGGACACCTGTTTTCAAGGAGCCCGGCAACATTCACAACACTTTATCTCATTTGTCCCACTACATCCCTACAGGGCAGAAACCGTCATCATCAGCTTCTTTTTCCACATAAGGAAAAGATAACAGTAAAGAATAAAAATCACTTGCTCAGGCTAACACCATGGCTTGCCAGTTCCAGGAACATGCTCGGTGGTCTCTGCTGGCTTCCCCGCTCCCGTATCATTTTTAGATTATAGTTCCCAAAGATGCCTCTCCTCTAATTCCATTTACTACTGGAATTCAGGCTTAATTAGGGAACATGGATGTTGGAATGAAGGAGAGACACTTAAACAAAACTAACCTCGAAGGGCACCATGCACGTGTATAGTTTGGGACACTGATGTGTAGTGCTTTCAGGTTATTTTTAAGTAGTTTGTATCTGAGTGTGTTGGGGGGCATCTCTACAGGGTAGGTTAGAATGCGATTGCCGAAATCTGCAAATAGTCCCAGAAACAAGCTGATTCTGATCAAAAGGTCCAGTGGGTAGAGGTATCTAGAAGGGCAGCCCCACACTGCCTGTCCCTTCTCATCAGAGTCGCCCGGGCCCCTTCCCTGGGCAGACACGTACCTCACAGCCACCTCTTTGGCTCTGGATGTTTTTCATCTTTCGAACCAAGGTCAAGTAGAAGCCTGTGCCGAAGCAGTTCTTGAGGAAGAGTGGGGTTCCGGAGCAGTAGAAGCCTTCCTGGGAAATGATGGCAATGCGATCGCCGAGGAGGTCAGCCTCATCCATGTGGTGAGTGGACATGATGATGGTTCTGCCTGTGAGGAAGAGGTTGGGGTTGTTACCAGACAAGCCCTGGAGAGGATGTACAGCAACCTTCAGGTTATGTGGTCCCAGAACTTGGAGTTAATAAATAAAAACAAAGTAGCAAATTCTGCAGCAAGCAAAGTGGTGCTATAGCAACCACTATATCCTAGCATATGCATACTATAAAGCACCATCACGTAGACTGTCTCTGCACTGAGCCTCAGGTATGATTCAAATAATTGGACGTGTGTGGGACACAGTCAACATCGTCCTCACTGGCAGCATCTCTGGACTTCCGTATGTTGTCTTCACATCATTAAACACCATTGGTACTTTGTAGGAACACATGCGGCACTCTCTCATTAAATAGGAACTGTTATTTAAAATGGAAATGAGAGTTTAGCCTTCAGTGAGGGGCATGAGGAGCACAGTAAGAACAGAGGAGGAGGCTTTCCAGGCCTCCTCCTGCACGGGATGAACCACACTGCTGCTTGTGTGGGGGTCTCAACTCTGCCTGATGTGGCTTCTGGATGTGACTCCTCTGGAAGGCGCTGGATGGATGGGCCCATCTAAAACATCTTCACCTGCACAGCCTTCTGCGGTTCCAGACATCTAGCCCCTGTTTTTAACACCTAGTCTCAGGTGGTCACACAGCAGCTAGGCAGCTTCTTGGGGTACTTTCGCCAGAGGGCAATTCCACTTTTCCAGACTGGAGGACTAAAGGTAGAAACGACTTTTTATTTTGTTTTCTTTTGTTGAGACAGGGCTTCGCGTAACCCAGGCTTGCCTTGAACATGCTGAGGACTGATCTTGAATTTCTGATCTACCTGCCTCAAGACCTCCTGAGTGCTGGGATTATGTGCATGTGCTACCAGGCCTGGTTTATGTGGTGATGGGATTGAATTTGGGGCTTTGTGCATGCTTTGTAAACACTGTACCAAATGAGCTATACTTCCAACCCAGCTTTCTAGAATATTTTGGCAAGTAGGTCACTTCATCCTGGACTCCTGCTTGTATTTATATAAAAAAATCTCAGGAGGCTCTTACTTGAACTCGGACTCAACTGATGGTCTCAAGTGAGTGCAGTTATGGCATTAGTATACGTAGGTATACAATACTAGGTGTGAGAAAATGGGATTTTCTGGGAAGCACCTCAATGGAGCATGAGCAACAGCCTCACCTGAGCGATACTTCAGGAGCAGGTCCAGATGGAGCGCCTGGAGTAGGGTCCACCCAGAGGTGGGTTCGTCCAGGACCACCACCTTGGAATCTCCACAAAAGCAATGGCCACAGACAGCTTCCTCTGCATGCCACCTGGAGACGGAAGGAGGACAGTGGTGGCACATCACAGACACCTTGGCATGGGGAAGACAGAAGCCAGGGCTGGTGGCACACGGAGGTTCTTCAATCTGACAGTTGGACACTGCCACCTCAGATATGCCTACACTGTCCAAGCCACAGTGGCATTCGGGGTTCATCAACGCAGAAAGGCCACCTTGCGTCCCAGCACCCGGTTCATCCGAAGACTGTAGGTTTAACTTCACAGAAGTATTGGGAGCTTTCCCCTGTCAGAAGGTCCTGCTCCATTGGTTCTCAGCCTTCTGACGCTGTGACCTTTAATACAGTTCCCCGTGTTGTGGTGACCCCAACTATAAAATTATTTCGTTGCTACTTCATAACTGTAACTTTGCTACTGTTATGATTTGTAATGTGGATATCTGATATGCAGCCCTCGTGGGGGTTGTGACCCACAGGTTGAGAACCACTGCTCTACCCACCCTCTGCTAGGGTGCACCGAGAGGCAATGGGTGCTCCCTATGAGGCTCTCTCTCCTTCCATACAGGCACTGAGAGGTCCTGAGCTTCCTCGTTTCTCTTGTGGTGGAGACCAGTGTCTTCTAACATGGCTTCCATCTCCAGCTGGGCCTCCTCCAGGACTTCCTTTCAGCTGGGCGTAGAACAGGATGTGCTCAGCCACCGTGAGACTGTGGGAACAGGGCGAGGAGAAAAGCAATGGGCTAAGCAATTCCATTTCTAGCAATTTCTCTTAGAAAATAAAGATGAAGCGGGGTGGTGGTGGCGCACGCTTTAGTCCCAGCACTCGGGAGGCAGAGGCAGGCTGATCTCTGGGTTTGAGGCAGCCCTATCTCAAAGAAAGAAAATAAAGATGAATATGAGACATAGCTGTGGTGGTTTAAAAGAACATGGCCCCAAAGGGAGTGGCACTATTAGGAGGTGTGGCCTTGTTGGAGGAAGTGTGTCACCGTGGGGGGCGGGCTTTGAGGTCTCTTTTCTCAAGCTTTGCTCAGTGTGACAGTCAGCTGACTTCTGTTGCCTCTGAATCAAGATGTAAGACTCTCAGCTCCAGCACATGTCTGCTGCATGCCACACGTTCCCCATCCTGATGATAATGACTGAACCTCTGAAACTGTAAGCCGCCACCTCAATTAAATGTTTTTATTTATAAGAGTTGCTGTGGTCATGGTGTCTCTTCACAGCAATAAAAACCCTAACAAGACAACAGCAATCGAAATTTTCATCATGGTATTATTTATGATATAAAAGTGAAACAACCAACCAATCCTGCCCAAATATCTAATGAGAAAATTACTTAAATAGCCCATTTGTACATTGGAACAGTATATAAACATTAGAAATTTCTTTTTAAAGAAATATGTAATCACGGCGAAAAGATATTCAGTTACAGGGCTGGCGAGATGACGCAGTGGGTAAAGAGCACTGGTTGCTCTTACAGGACCTGGGTTTGAGTCCCAGCATCTACATGGTGGCTCACAACTGTCTGTAATTCCAGTTCCTGGGATCGGATGCCCTCTTCTCTGGCACTGGGCACACGTCAGTACACAGATAGACACTCGGGCAAAACACTCGGCAAAACACCAGACACATAAGAAAATAATTAAAAAGAAAACCCATTGTCAAGAGTCAGGTTATAAAATTGTACGTGTAACTCTACTCTCCTTTATAGTGTCCATGCATGTCTGCACATGCAGAGTAATTTCTGAGAATCATATCTAGAGGTGTTGACAGCAATTATCTCTGGGTAGTAAAATGTCTGGTGACGGTTTTTGCTTTGTTTTGTTTTTTTTTTCCTTTGTATGTGCGGTCTTCTCTCCTTTGCCCCCTCCTCCCCCTCCACAATGACTGGAGTCCGGAATAAAATATGTTTCGATTGGCAAGAAGAGAGTAGGGTAAGAGAAGATAAAGGAGGAGGAGAGGGACAGAGGGAAGAAAAAGGAAGAGCAGGGTGGAAGAAGAAAGGGGAAAAGAAAGAAAACTCCAGCAAACCAGCGTGAAGGGCCCTGAAAGGCAGTCTTGAGCCCTCAGCGTGGAGAAGGGACGAAAGACTCTCCTCTCTCTGGTTCCTGCCTGGAAGGATTTCGGGCCAAGGGGTTGGGGGGTCAGAAAGAAGCCGCTGTCACTCCTCTGGCTGGGGACACCGCAGCTGTGAGCACCAGGAGCACTATTGGAAGGATGATTCTTACCCAAGCAGGACAAGGGCTCTGAAGGGGACCAGGCGAAAGCATTGGGCTGGAGGGAAGACGTGCTGGGGGTGGGCGAGGACAGGATACAGGTGGCTTAGGGTCACTGTGCTGTGATGAAACACCGTGACCAAAGCAGCTTAGGGAGGAAAGGGTTTATTCGGCTTACACTTCCACATCACTGTTGATCTTCAAAGGAAGTCAGGGCAGGGACTCAAGCAGAGCAGGATCCTGGAGGCAGGAACTGGTGCAGAGGCCATGGAAATGCTGCCTACTGGCTTGCTCCCCATGGCTTGCTCAGCCTGCTTTCTTATAGATCCCAGGACCACCAGCCCAGGGATAGCACCACCCAAAATGGACTGGGCTCTCTCACATCAATCACTAGTTAAGAAAATGCCCTACAGGCCTGCTTAGAGCCCCATCTTATGGAGGCATTTTCTCAACTGAGGCTCCCTTCTGTCCAGTGACTCCAGCTTGTGTCAAGTTGACATGAAACTGGCCCCCACAGCAGAGGCCATTTCCAATTGGCATTTTGTTTTCCCATCGTGCTGAGGATGGAACCCAGGGGTGATGGATGCCAGGCATGTACGCTCCCACAGAGCCCACCCCTGCCCAGGAGGACTTGGACTTCAGCTCACTTACTGGTGGAACAGGATGTTGTGCTGGGGACACATGCCCAGGCTCTGGCGGACTGCATCCAGGCTAGTTTCAATGTCTTTTCCTCCGATGAGCACAGTCCCCGATGTTGGGGGCAACAGCCCTGTCAGGATGGACCTGCCAAACACAGGGTTAAGTGGCCAAAGAGAAGGTCTTTAGGACTCACCAGGAGAGGAGGGCAACGCCATTCCAGGCTCGAAAGGACACTTGTGGTAACTCCTGTTCCCATCTCTCTATCACACTCAAACCTGCATCAGCTGAGGGGCCGAGACATTTCCCACACAGGGCTTTCTTAGCCCCAGTGCCTATATCCAGGTCCTAGTACCGAGGACCACAAGGGCCTTCTCGCTCTTTTATTTCCTAGTGGCTTCCAGACCAGTAGCAAGAGCCTCAAAGATTCCCAGCCTCAGACACCCCATCACTCACCCATCACTGTGGTGAGTGGTAGTGCCTGCTGGGATGGTCAGCCATACTGGTCACTGCTGTGATCAGTCATTTGGTCACTGTGGTGTTCACTGATGTGGTCAGCTGTAGTGGCCACTGTGAAGGTAGCCACAGTGGTCATTTGGTGGCTATTGATGTGGTTAGCCCTGTGTCATGGTCACTGTGTGCTCAGTTAAAGGGTCGAGGGCACACCACTGCTTTAACCTGGGTAAGCAACCTTGATTATGGAGAAAACCAGTTGCTGCTTTACAAAGCCCAGGGAGGTCCCTGATGATGATGAGAAGCTGAACCCACCTACACATTCAGTGTGTGTCAGCTGATTGATTAACCGCAGCCAGGCACAGGAATTACCACTAACACAATTTCAATTTTGGATCCAAACATAAAAAAGTCCATACTGTGTGTGATTTTTTTTTTCTCCCTTTCTTTAGTAAAGTAAGACATATTGGCCCCTACCTGCTTAGGTGGCTGTCTGGGTTAAGTGAGTCAATATGTACTTTAGAACAGCACCAGCATGAAGTGAAACTCAAAAATGTGGTGTGATTCCCGGTGTTAGCAGCATTATGTTTTCAACGCCAGGGGAAGTTGAATTTCTGCACTGGGTGAAGTAAATGTGTTTGTCTTCAAGAGGTCCTGGGGTCTTGGAGGGAGCTTCCTGTTCTCTGACCACGTGAGTTAGCTGGGAGATAGGCCTAGCCTGCCACACCCAGCTCTGTCTTGAGTTCTGATAAAATCGCAGGCTCTCTGAACCTGTATTTAGAAGCTGAAATCTTGGTTGATCAACCACTAGAGGGAAACAGTACCAAGCACAATGGCACCAGCCCCGCATTCCATTCACACTGAAGGGCCCAAGAGCACATTCCAGAGCAGGGTGTACACCGCTGTTCCTTCCCGGGGCTCTGGAGCCAAGGATTTGATGGCTGCTGTCACATGGCTTGTTGACCCCCCCACCCTCCTCCACCCACTCACCCACCGGACGTCTGTCTGTTCTCAGCAGGTGGCGCTCAGGCCCCTGGAGAACTGTAGGGCTGAGAAGTCCACCCAGAGCTCCAGATCTTCCTGCACTTGGCTTTCCGCCATGCAGCGAGGAGACTCCCCATTCTCTCTCCACTGTCTCAGAAATGTAACCAGCCTCCAACAGAGGTCCATGCCAACACTGAAGCGGGTCCCGATAATTGGTAGGAAAAGGGCGCTCCTTAAAAACAGTGGTGTTCTACAGACCCTGGACATGGGCAGCCAGGGATTTATCCTCACGGTGGATGACAGTGTCACGGGAGATGTGAGGGCTAAGGAGGGGACTTAGGGTGTTAGAAACAAGAGGCAACTCTCTGTGACAAGAATACCTAGCTAATACACCTACTGAGCCATCCAACTCAGAGGCTTCAGGAAAAATCACTTAAACTCTGAATGTCTATTTCCGTGGCAGAAAGGGAGTGATACACTTACTCCAGATTCTCTTATTGCTTCTTATGAAATTAAATATGCTTGAGTGGGCTTTGAATACTGCAGTATTCTTAGGCGATTTAAAAAAAAAACATTTATTTGTTTGTTTGTTTTGCAGTGGTTGGGAGGAGGTTGTATTCAAGACAGGATATGTATACTATGTAGTTCTGGCTTATCCTGGAATTCACTATGTAGACCAGGCTAGCCTTGAACTCACAGAGTTTACCAGCCTCTCCTTCCCAGGTGCAGAGATTAAAGGTGTGAGTCACCACACCCGGCTTGCTTTGTAAAATCCTTAGGGCCACAAAAATATTGTTTCTTCGTTTTGTTTCCACCAAAATTCAGTAGGGAAAAGCTGACTGAAGTTACTGGGGAGCGTGAAGCCAGGGGATGATGGGATGGCATGGCATGGCATGGCATGGAGACAGCCTCTTTGTTAGAGAACTCACAAGGTGGTGGTTTTCCCGGCTCCATTGTGACCCAGGAATGCAGTGATCTGGTTCTCATAGAAAGTGATGTTAAGGCGGTCCACAGCCGGCCGGCTACAGGGCTCAAAAACTTTACCAAGTTCTTCACACACACTCCAGGCACCAACCCTGGGAGCTCACGTTCGAAGAAGGAGTCTTGGGAGGAAAAGCACATTGTAGAAACACAACACGTTAATGGATATGCTCAAGGAACATAGTGCTCTCTTCAGTCCTGTGTCCTGCCTGCAATTTCACCTGCCCACCTGGCTACAGCTTTGTAAAGAGGACCAGAACAGCAATGGTAATGATTGTATTGGCCGTTGATTTAACACTTACTGTGAATTAGGCACTGTTTCCAGTGCTTTCCAAGAATTACCTCATTCCACATTCGTAGTCCTATGGGTAGATACTACTAGGCTCATTTCAATAGGTTAGAAAGCCCAAGACTGAGAGACGTCACCTGTTCTATTGAGTCCACATGGCTTATAAGTGGCCGAGTTGGGGTGTGAGCCCAAGCCCATACTTACCTGAAATAGTTCCTGCCTAGATATTGTGTTAACCCGAGCTCCATCTGTGTTCTCAGGCTGTCTACAGGACTCTTCCCGACTTTCTGGTAACTGCTCTCACTCCTCAGCACTCCAGGACAGTCCACTCTTCCTCCTCATGGCTCCTCCTTCCCTATGCTTCCTGTCCGCTGCAGTGCTGACCTCCTCTCTCCTCCCCCGACCCCTACCACATCTTCTCTGCAGTTCACTCTATAGAGCCCCCATTAATTATTGTCAGACTATGAATTCTAAACATCGACTCCCTTGCTCTGTCCCCACATCCCATTGCATTGTCCGTCTGTCTGTGCCTCCTGGTCCAGCTAAAGCTGAGACGGAACCAGCATCCTCAGCGCCACGTCTGTCATTTCAGCCTTGTCAAACCACTCTGGGAGGTCTTCCAGAGGCATCCCTGCCTACAAACCAACTCTGTGAGGACCCAGGTCTCCAACGTCAGCTTTGCAAAGAGGCACCCGAGGGATACACGCCAACATCAGGCTAACCCAGAGCCTGTGTGCCTCTCTAAACCCAAGAAACACACACACTCAAAGATGAGAACCCTTGGAAGCATTAGCTCAAGAGGGAAGACATGAGCAAAAAGCCAGGACGCAAGTCTTCTGTTCCCTGCCGGTCAGCCCAGGAAGGATTAGGTAACTTCCACAGCCAGCAGAGACTTCTGATGGTGGCAGTGAAATGGACTCAGGTCTGTAAACCTTGAGTGAGTGCAGAAAGCTCTGCTAGACTCTCTTCCCCTCACCGCACTTATTTTTGTCTTTCCTTATAGCTCACATCCGCTTCAAGTCCCAGTGACCCAAGTCATTGTTCTGGCTTAAATCCTCGGAAGTCAGCACATTCGTGCAAATTCGCTTGGGATTTGCCTAACAAGGGCACAAACACACTACAGACTGGGGACCTGCTTTCTCCAGGAAATATGCACTAATGTCTGGGTTGGACCATTTCATTCCCCAGCGTGTGCAGCTGGACATCATTATTTAACGCCAGTCAGAGAGGGAGTCAGCTTCCTGGCCTTCATTTCACCCGTCTCGTGGTTTTGCTTCTGGCACTACCCAAGCTTCATAGCTTTTGCCTTGGCTGCTGCTCCGCTCTTTTTTTTGTTTTGTTTTTGGTGGGTGGAGGTGGTGTTACCACTCATTCCTTCTGGATGCTCGGGATCCTCCATTTCCTCCGTTATAGGTTCAGTCTTCTCCAGGGCCCTTTCTTCTCGGTCGAGCAACCTGAGCCAACCAGAAGGCTATGTTACTCTTCATCAGAGACAGGCAAGGGAGGCGGGGTAGAGGGGACAGATGAGCTCCCCACCTCAAGGGGAAGATGCTCCCTCAACAGGTGCAGCCAGCATTGCTCTGAGGCCAGCCTGCTGCATGGCCTCCGGCCCGACCTGCTGCCAGGCCCTGGGGTACTCAGAGCTGATTGCCCCATCTTCATCGGCCCGGGGGATTTCAGTAATTGGAGCCTTGGAGCCAGGGAGTTTCCATTTAGTCTGGTGTTTGTTTTTAGGGGGAGCCAGGAATCAAACTCAGAATTTCATGCATGCTAGGCAAGCACACTCTGCCACCAAGCCACACTCCCAACGCTAACCTCTTCCTTTTAATGTGCTAGGCTTCCCATGTCAGAAATTGTGATTAAAAACAAAAACACAGAAAAACAACACACACACACACACACACACACACACAAAAAAAAAAAAAAAAAAAAGCCAGACAAATAAAAAAATCTGCCTCAGGGTTAAATTTGGAATGGGCTAATTTTCTTTAGCCTACCACCTGTCCTTTTTTGCTCCATCCTAAAACATGTCAGTCATGGGAACCTTGAGCAAAAACTCCATCTATAGTGAAAGGGTGGGCTGTTAGCTTAAATCAGAGTTTGAGAGAAACAGCTCTCTTGAGAAAAGCCACTTATCTGGGCATTCAGGAATCTTGAGGTTAACACCAGGATGGAGTTGGTGGGGTTCAGGATTATGAAGGGTGATACCACACGCACACGCACACGCACGCACGCGCGCACGCACGCACGCACGCACGCGTACAATGGATTTTTTTTTTAATTGGCATTTGGTCTAAAAGGGTTCAAGAACATCCTGGAGAGGGAGAAGCAGGAAGGCCATCCAGCCAGAGAGGAAGCAGGAACAAGAGGAAGTCACCAGCACCAAGCCCTGAGGGCCCTGGTTCAGGCACAGATGGGCAAGCATCTGTCTCAGTGTGAGGTGTCAGGCTGAGGCTGAGACGTTCAGAGATGTGCTGCCTGCTCCGCTTCTGAATCCACTTCCTGAAGCAGTTTTGAGTCTACGCTCCACAGTTCCTGAGGTCAACACCCCGCTAACACACTGTCCCAGGTGGAATGAAGCAGCCAGAACAAATATCTTTCCAAATAACCACTGGAGTGACCTCCATGTTGGGAAATGGTGTAGATTCTGTCCCTTGTGTCCAGAGGGATTTCTGTAAGGAATGGCTGTCTCTGGGGCTCCATTTCTGTCTATGAAAGAGGAGCTGGGATTGACTCCTCTGCTTTCTGATCTAGATAGTGTGAGGGATTGAATTTCGTCTAGCCTGTGAGACAGGTGAAAAATATTTCCCTTCTGTCAGCAAAAGTGTATGTGTCTCGTTTTCAAGGAACACGTTTCTCAGGATTTTTTTTTTTTTTGAATAGCAGAGTTCCTCTTGGGATAATAGAGAGGACAAGAGAACATGACCCCTGATGCTCACTGACATTAAGAACATTCCAAGGGCACTCCTATTTAAACATTCCTATTTATGATGGGCTGATAACTTTATTACAGAGATGTTTAAAGTTTTGTAGATAGACACGATGCATAAAACAATATAATGGAAAAACATTGGGCTATCAAAACACTGCTTGAACTATCAAAAATGTATAAAGAGAAAAATAAGTGTGTGTGTGGGGGAACCCTTAAAATGTCAAACAAAAATCCACACAAGCCTTTTAAAGACTCCAGATTAAGCCCCTAAAGAACTAAATATCTGTGTTAGTGCTTAAAGGATTGATAAACCCTAGCCCAGGAGCAATAGTTCAAAACGAAGTGTGGATAGGTGAGAGGTGAGTTTGACCCTTGAAAGCAGTTTTTTCCTTCCTGAACCTCCCATTATAGGGAAGACTGTGTCTCATAGCCCTAGAGTTTCTCTGCCTTCTCAGAACTCCAAAGACTATGATCTAAGGGTTATCTTATGATTTCTAGAACTCTCTTGGCCTCCTGCTTTGTTTAGGAAGAGAGACAAACTGTATTTCAGAGGCCCTGTCAGCAAATGTCCTTTGGCTTCCTTTCTCCAGCCAGAGAGCTGTGGTAGTGTCTGCCTTGGGGGGGTCAACAGTGCAGCTTCTGCCTCGTCTTCAGAGAGTGAATTACTGTTTCCAGAGTGTGGAGAATGATGGCTGAGGAGGAGGGGGCAGCGAAGGATGAAGGCAACGCTCCCTTCGTGATTCCTGGATCTCTGCTTTCAAGGTAGGAGAAAGGTATTTGACTCCAGAAATGGTGCAACCCCTTTCAACAGGCATGTAACCCCCACCCGGGACAAACCGTCGACTTTCTGCCTTTCGCTCTGGCTCTGTGATTCATCAAAGGCAAGCTTGTGGGGGGCCGTTATGCTGTCCTGTCCTGCTCGCCCACCGCAGGCGGCAGGAATCACGCACTTGACATAAAGGCCCCTCGGCACCTTCCACACGTCTTGCTCATACCCCCAAGGAACTAGTTTCAATCCTGAAGCATTTCTGTTGTTGTCATTTTGTTTAGTATTTTTTTGTTTGTTTGTTTGTTTTTTGTTTTTTTTGAGACAGGGTTTCTTTGTGTAGCTCCGGCTGTCCTGGAGCTCACTCTATAGACCAGGCTGGCCTCGAACTCACAGAGCCTCTGCCTCCTGAGTGCTGGGATTAAAGTCATGTGCGTCCACCACCTGGCTGTTTTAATGTAACAACAACAACAACAAACAACAAAAAGCCCAACCTACCTTCACCTCCAAGCCAGTAAGACTCCTGTAGGAGGAAGTACCAGGGGAGGGGCGTACCATAGTCTCCTGAAAACAGGAACGCAAAGAAAGAGAAAACAGTGAGTCCCATCCCCCCCCATCATGTAAGCTCTATGATAGACCCAATCCAAATCTTAAATTACAGCTCCAGGTATTGATAGTCCCAAGCCATTATGTGGTGACCCACAGGCTGTCAGACGGATTGCTTCTTTCAGTAAGTTTATAATCAAAACACCATGGTTGTTTTTTTTGGGTTACCAACACTAACAATGATGATCTTGGTTGACATCAGTTTTCCAAGAAATAAATGTTATTAAAGAATTAAGTCATACCTTTTTTTTTTTAGCAGTTACCAGAAAACAATAATATTGCTGATCGCAGACATTTGCTGCACTCTATTTATACAACGGGCATATTTTACACTTCCCATAAGTTACATCACTGAATTCCGAAAACAGCCCTAGGAGTTGGGTGGTAAGATTAGTCTGAAGGATGCAGACACTGAGGAGCACTAACGTTGAGCCGTCTGCCCCAGTTCGTAGCTAATGACATGAAAATGGGAGAATTCTAACACAGGCAGTCGGGTCCCAATGCCACTGTTCTAGCTCCCCACATTCTGGATTCAGCTGCGTTTGAAGGAAAAAGGCTCCCAACTTCCTGGCTCAGTTCTCTTTGTAACTTTTGTTCCCCTTAAAATGTTGGTTTTTGCCAGGAGATGGTGTGCACACCTTTAATTCCAGCACTCCGGAGACAGAGGCAGGGTGGATCTCTGTGAGTTCAAGGCCAGCCTGATCTACAGAGTGAGTTCCAGGACAGCCAGGGCTACACAGGGAAACCCTGTCTAGAAAAAAAACAGAAAAAAAATATTGATTTTTTTTTAAATAAAAACATAGATGTTGCTTATTTTTCCTTACATTTTTTAAAATCGTGTGTGGGTGTGTATGTCTACATGTGAGTAATGTGTATGTGAGTGTAGGTGCACTCTGAGACCTAGAGGGTCAGATCCCCTGGGCTGGAGTTGTAGAGTGCTGTGAGCCACCTGAAACTGGTGCTGGGAACTGAACGTGGCGTCCTCTGGAAGAGCAGCGTGGGCTGGTTCTTGACTGAGCCATCTCTATGGCCCTCATTGCTTTTGAAATAGTCATGCCTTTCATCACTGCGAGACTGATTCAAGGGCAAGCCTGGATCTTTTATTTTCTTTCGAGTTTAAGTGTGTGTGTGTGTGTGTGTGTGTGTGTGTGTGTTTTCATAGTTCACATGCCGCCGCACACATCTGGGGTCGGAGGGTGATTTTTAAGTCACCCACTCTACCTTTCCTACTGTGTTTTAAGACAGTAGTCTGCCCCACCCCTTTCTGCGGCTGCACCGTATCCGGTCCCCTCCTACCATTTCCCATAGGACTGCTTGGGTTACCAACGTGTGCCGATGTGTGCCCATGTGTACGCGGCTTTTTAATGCGGGTTTGGAAGCTGAGCTCAGGTCATCAGGTGTGCTGAAAGATTTCGTCCATGGAGTCATCTCCAGCCCACGTGGGCCTTCTCTGTCCTCTGTGCTAAGATGGGTCCGAGGACATTGTGCATACCAAAACAAACGCTCCACCCCTGAAGTACATCCTCAGCCCCAGATCTATCTTTTCTAAATGTCCTGGTTTCCAGGATGTGGCCACAGTGCACAGCTGCTCAGTGTACAGCTGTTGATGAAATGAAAACTTTAGCTTGGCTAAAATAATGTATAAATCCCTATTCCAACCCAACTAATTTTCACTTATTAGGATCTCTTTCCAGGGACACAAAACAAACAAACAACCAACAGACTGAGTAAGTTCAAGTGTCTTGCTCAGGTCACTGTCATAGGTGGAACTGTGTCCCTCTCCAGGCAGGGATCAATGTTGATGTCAGTGATACCATATAAAGATATATGATCGTTGTTCCCAGTTCAGTGCCAGCCACAGAGCTCCGCTGCCCTTGAAATTTCCCAAGTAATAAGAGTACTTTCTTTGTTATTCGTGGAATATTTTTTTCTACTGTGTCTAAGCTCATGCTATTGAGATGGCTCATAAGGGAGCAGCAAGATCACGTCACATTTGGTGTTGCTCACCAGAAATACCAAATGCCAAGAGAGAAACCTTTCAGCCCAATCTCTGATCTCCAGAGATTAAGGGGCGACAGACAACTCCAGAACTGCAGAAGAGGATTTGAAGAGATTCTGGACTGGCGACCACATTTAGGTGCTGGTCAGTGGTGGTCCAGAGAGGACTGCTCCAGACCATTTCATCCCTGGCCTCATTCCTCACCTCATGGCTGTTCTTGAGTTATACCCATAACAATAATGCCGTAATTGAAAAGAGAACACTTTGTAAAGTGTTAGCATTGAACGGAGGAGGTCTTACAGGATTGCCTCTAACTCTGGATAGTCTCAGAGTGGAATTCAATGGTTAGTGACCAGGAATTTGATGGTGTTTGAGAAAACACCATTTAGTGTCCAAACCAGAGTCCCAACCTCATATCTCAAATGTGGCATTATTTAGAAGGTAGATGTGCTTAGCTAAGTTAGGTGGGGTTATAATGGAGTAGGGTGACCAACATAGAGTCCTCATAAGACAGCCTCATATAGACCAGCACACGGGGAAAATGCAACGTGAAGATGGAGGATTGGAGTGACGTGTCTGAAGTCAGGGAAGCCAGAGATCAAATCCCCCAGAAGCTTGGTTTTATAGGCAGCATGGCCTTCCCACAGAAGGCCACATACATAAGGTTACATCATGTCAGGTGGTGAGGAGTGCTAAAAAATAAAAAATAAAAATGTATGGTAAAAGGTTAAGGCTCCGGAGGAACATTGGTCATACAATGATAAAGACCCAGTAATCTTCAGTCTGGAAAGATCCCTGTGATAAGGTGACGTCTGAACAGAGACCAAGCAGAGTGGGGAAGCCAGCAGATAGGAGGAATCGCCTGGGGCGAAAGGCCTGCTGGTGAAAAGAGCAGGTGTGAAGGTCCAGCCCGGAAGTGTGCTCACTCTTGTATTGAACATTAGTGGGAGGCTGTGGTGGCGGGAGCTGAGAGACTCAGGGGGAAGGGAAACCAGGAGATGCAGAAAGGGGGCAGCAGGAAGGCGGATGAGGAAGCATTGTAGGCCTGAGATGGATGCTGGGTTTTACTCTGAATGAGGGGAAAGACCATGAAGGACTGAACAGAGGTTGAGACCATCTGGCCTAGATTGCAAAACACACCATCTTGCCTACTGTAGGAGACACAGTGGCAGGCGGTCATGGTGGGTTGCAAAACACTCCATCTGCACACTGTGGGGACTCGGTGGTCATGGTGGAAGGAGGCCTGGAATGGGAAGGTGGATCGGTGGTGACCAGGAAGCCCGTTCTAGACCTGTTTCCGGGTCTCCTCTCTCCCTGCCTGTCTCTGCCTGTGTTTGTGCTTGTACACATGCACGTGCATACAAGTGTATGTGAACACACACGTGTGTGTGGGTGTGCACACTCGTGAGCATGTATGCAGAGGCCAGAGGAGCTGCCTTTCTTTATGACTCCACACCTGAGTCCTTTGAGGCAGACCACTTGCTGACCTGGAAGCTTGCTGCTCTGACCAGGTTGTTGGCTAAAGAGTTCCTGGAATCCACTTGTCTCCATTTCCCAATGCTAGGGTTACAGTCACTTGCAGACACACCCAACTTTTATGTGGGTTATGGGATTCGAACTCAGGTCCTCATGCTCGCACAGAGAGTACTTTTACCTGCCGAGCCTTCTCCCCAGCTCCAATGCTAGACCTATTTCTAAAGGGGAGACAATAATTGGCTGGTGGAGTTTTAACTTCTAGATGTACATTCAGTTGCTGGCCCTGAGAGCTATGTTCAAACAGTGTGTGTGTGTGTGTGTGTGTGTTGTGTGTGTGTGTGTGTGTGGTGGTGGTGGTGTGAATCAAGCTAAACAAGAAGATTGGGCCAGACCTCTGCATCTGAAGAAATGCATTCCCTGGACCATGGAACATGAAGCAGCCTGACTTTTCCTTGCTTACCTGGGAAAACCTGGTCAAGGTACCAGGCAAGCAACCCGTACAGAGTGGCATCAAGAAGCATCATCTCCATGGACAGCAGGAAACTGAACTCATCCCCTTCCATGGGACTCTTCCGATGTTGTCCCACTGCAGCCCCAGGCCTTGCTCCTCGAAGCGGACCAGTACTCGGTGCCAAAGCCAAAGGCCACGGAGAAAGCAGACTCTGCAGTGAGCGGAGAGGGATAGCAAATGGAGGAGAGGACGGTGGAGCCCAGGGTCCACAAGGCGGGGAGGGAGGAGGGCTGAAGAGGGTCTGTGTTGTGTCTGAGAGTGAGGCTACTCAGGAGGGCTTACAGGGTCTTCTGGTGGAAGAGGATTCTGGAAATGCTTGGCAGGCTTCAGAAATCCCCACCTGTGCCCCGTGAGCCACCTCTCACCTGTTCCATAGAATACAGCTAGGCTGTAAGGGGATGCTGGTGAAGAAGTGGTCCACATACAAGACTCCGAAGGAATGAAGGTCTCCTGGTCTCCCTCCTCCCTCCCCCTCTGCTTCCACTATCTGAAAACCACACAGCTCTGGCAGAACGGAGATGCCAAATGAGCTACTTTGTGAGACTCCCGCAAGAAAGGGGTTCAAAGTCCCATTTCCTATGGCCCGCAAGGACGCAAGGTCCTCTTAGGTCTGTGCAGAAAGTAGTCCGCTGGCCAGAAAGAGTGCAGCAGGAAATCTGAAGAGAGAGTGCCCGCCAAGTCGCCACGGGTGGCCTCTGACACATCAGAGCATACTTGCCCTTGCCAGAAGGTTCCCTGTAATTTGGAGGACCCTGGATAGAGTTCAGAGTATCTCTCACCAAAGCAAGAAACCCTCTTGCTAATATGTACACACACACACACACACACACACACAACACACACACACACACTTAAATTTAACTCAACCCAGCTCTTATCTGTAGTTGCCAGACCTGAAGCATCCTGGTAGTCCCAGAAGCTAACTGTGGTTTCCCAGTACCACATAACAACCTGACGATTACAAAATTGCCCAGCTCTGCCCACAGCCTGAGTCAAAGAGTTTCTTACCATTACCCATTGTGATCATCTTAGAAAACTAAGTGCTATAAATAGGGCAATTAACTTCTTATTTAACATGAGAAATAATAAAAGGCAGATGCCCCAGAGTTGAGTCCTGGAGAACAGGTTCTGCCAGCACAGAGCAGGCAGTAGCCCTTACTGACGTAACAGACAGGGCGATTCTGGAGGGCCAGAAAACTGCACCTGTAGGGCTGAGGCTGATTAGCACTGCTAATGAGAGGGTAGAAATGGCCCACTCGAAAACCATTAGAAACAGACCTATATTTATTTGGATCCTGAACTAGAGGTCTCTCAAGGCATCAACAGCCAGCTTCTAGAGTCTTCTCTCAGCCAGACAGCCTCACGGCGGGGCTCATTTCTGCATCCAATTCTGTGTGCACTGTTAGAGCACAGGAAAGACTGAGATTCTCTGGTCTAGTTTCTTTTGGAAAAAACGAGCCCCATTTTAGCGGATGCAACCTTCTTTCTGAGCGGACAGGCAGTCGGGGCGGGGGGCAAGCTTCCTCTCATCTGATTCTCCTCAGCAGGAGAAAAGAAGGGAGTGAAGGGATGGGCTGGCTGGCTCTCCTCACACAGAAGCAAAGGAAGCCAGGAGCTGACCTGTTCTCCCGTCCTTTCCCAGGCACATTCCTCAGGCAGGTCTAGGAGGCGTTACTACTTCATGGCTCCGGGGAAGCTGCTTTCACTCTGGCTCCTAACCTTTGTGTTAGCCTTCAACCTTAGTCCTCTTGAGTCCAAAGGCAAAGCAGACCTTCTCAGAGAGCAGGCCAAGAGGGTACCAGAGTCGTCAGAGGAAACCTACAGGACAGGCTAGGGTAAGCCCTCGGGCCTCACCACAACCGTCTTCAGGTCGGCCGTCAGCCGGTCCTGCCAGGCGAAGCAGAGAATGTGTGGAGGTAGAGGGTGAAGTAGATGACCCCACTGCAGGCTGCTGCGAGGCTGGCCTTGGAGAAGAACGTACTGAGCAGGAAACACTGCATGATCGTGGCCGTGGAGAAGGCCAGCAGAAACAGGAAGAGGATGAAGGGTCGCTGTAGTGCAGGATTCTCCGTGCTGAAACCAAGAGATTAGGTATCAATAATTCTCACTCGTGTCCAGAGGCGGGGCCCACTCAAGGGCCTCCTGTGTGCAACGAGGCCTTCGGAAGCCTTCTGCTGCCCAAGAAGGGGCTTCCGCGCGCGCACACTCAAACACACCGAGTTCTTTTGTCTTGCCCATACCCATCAGCAACACTAATGTTTTATTTTAAAAAAACTTAACTGGAAACCATTAGGCTGAGTCAGCTCCAGGGTTCTGGACTCTAAACCAGTAAACCAAAACCAACCGCCAAGTAATTTAATCCAGCCAGCAACTGCAACTACCCTCTAGGTGGGGACTTAACCAATCGAAACTTTCTTTGTCGTGCGGAATTCCCCATTCCTTTAGTGGAGTCCTGAGCCACTTGTGGCCTAGAGTTGCCTGGGTCACGAACCACTGATGCTTGCACTATAAAACTGGTCAAAAGCCCATGATTGGGTGATGATAGGCCCTAGGGTAAGAACCTACTATCATTTTCATACGATGTCATTTTTTTATCAAACTGTGTTCGGAATACTTATGTTTGTGGCCATAGATTTGTGTTGCCTCAGCTTTGTCTGAGAGGCTTCCTTTGCTGTGGGTAAGTGGCTAGTGCAGAGACTCATAACTGGTCAATGTGCCAAGCATAATAACTCTGAGTGCTCAGCTGTGGGTGGGTCGTCTACAACCCCCTACTGTCCCAGGCTCAGGAACTTCATGGCTGAGGGGATGTGAGGAATGGAAGAGTTGGCCGATGGAGAGGATGGTAGAGTGTCTTCTGGAGACGATGAGCTGTGCACAGATTACCACACAGGGCTGTGGATCCCTACACAAGACTGAGACCGTCAACGTTCCAGCATGGAGGGCGAAGGACCCGGAGGCCCACCCATCAGAAGAGCTATGGGCAGCGAGGGATACCGAGAGGTCAGTCACTGTCCTTTGGGGATCTGGCTGCTGGTGGGTCGTTCATGTCCCAGTGGATGTTTACACATCCATGTGCATATAGGTATCACTAAGTAGACTCAGAATATTACATAAAAGTAAGATAAAAAGAGAAGAGACATGAAGCTGGAAGGGACATGGGTGCACTGAGGAGGGGTGCAGGCCAGGTAGTAGTAGATGGATATTATCAATAACATGTTGTAGACATGTATGAAACTGTCAAAGCATAAAAATATTAAAAAATCTTAACGTGCCCAAGTTAATCCTTTGACAGTAATTATGGGTCGACTCAGCAAGTTCACGTGGAAGGACTTCGTGTTCAGGCAAGGAAACCTGGTGTTAGGTCTTACGCTATCACCAGCACCCTGCAACCACACAAGGAAGTCCATTCAAACAAGCCTGGCCCGGGCCTCGGCTGCTGCCTGACCATCAGCGCCTGCTTCCTGAGGTCTGCCGCTCACACTGGTGGAGGCATCAGTAATGGATCCAGAGCCTTGGAAGCAGACTGGTCCTCCTCATCCATGAAGGCTGTGCTTTTCAGAGAACCTATGGACAAGACTCGGTGTCTTCCCAGTGTCTATGTAGAAAAAAGTGTCAACCTAGTGACTTTTTCTGCACAAGCTGCTGCCCGATTACACTGTAGGATAGACCGAGATGTTCAACTGTGTTAGACCTTCTTCATCTCCTTTACTCCAAGCCCTGTAAAGAGGCCAGCATCGTTGCTCCATCCAAATTCTGCATCCCAACTACATAGAGTTCCTCCTGTTCTTCAGGAACACAAAGGTACAGGCGGTAGAATTCGGGGAGTGTGTCTTAGGCCTGAGTTGACACTCACTTGGCCACCTCTGTCTATTCAATGGGACATAGTTGAGTTGTGGTGTGATGAGGAACACAGACGTATCACACAGCACAGCACCCCCAAGACCAAAGTCTTGTGCTCTCCTCCTTCCTGCATTTCCTCCGGTTCTTCCATCTTCTAGAACTGCCCCATCTCATGAACGGGCTCTCATCTACAGAGAGGGACTCCCAGAGTCACTGCTTTCCTCTCAGTAGAAAAGAGAGAGACCGATTAATGCTCTCTGCCCTGAGCCGGTGAGAACCAAGTGGAACTAATGTGCTCCTTATCGCCACAGCGGCCATTTCTCCTTCATGCTCTCGTGCTGTTGGGCATTGAAGGAACAGACTGAAAAAGAGATGAGGGAAGATATGCAAAAGGAGGAATGACAGAGCCACACTTAGAGCGAACCTAAGTCTGAGGAAATCTAAAAAAAAGGTCACAATTGGAGAGTTGTTACTGCTCTCTGTAGAAGAATTCAACTTCTGATCTGAGCCAGAGCAAAGTCCTGCAAACATCTAGACTGTGGTGGTTTTCAAACAGGGGTGCCAGTCACTCAGCCAGCCTCGCCGGTCTGTTCCGACCAGCTTCCTCCACAGCCTTTCCTCTCTGCTCCTTGTCCTCTGACTAACAATGGAGCCTTCCAGGGTCCTGCTCCCAGCTTCTTCCTGCCCGCGTGCTGGGGAGGAAGGGATACGCAAAAAAACGGACTCATTCAAAGGAAAACCTTATTTTGGTGTGGAAAGTTCTGTTTCCGTCCTTATTGGAGCGGTGTCCTGGTTCCCACAAGAGGAGCTGCTCTGGGCTAGAAGCTTTGGGTGAACATTCTTTACCTCACGTCCTGAGAGCTTTGAAGTCCTAAACAGCCATTCTTAGGAAGGCAGATCTCAGTGTCACTTATCAGTAAGAAGTCAGGGCAAGCCTCCGCCATTCATCCAGATGTTTACTCACCGAGTCCTTTAATTCTAAGGATACAAAACATCTACAGGGAAAGGACAGACTAAGGTATGGGCAGAGCAGAGGCCTCTGGTGATAAAGGCGAGTGCTGATCCTCTCACCTCCTCAGACCTTTGCTATCCTTTGTAGACATCAAGCCATGCTGGTGGGGTGAGGTTGTTTGAAGAGAATGACCTCCACCTCAACATTGGTTTGAGGGACTCTAAACATGGGTTTGATTCACACCATAGCTCACTGGTCATAGTGTAATAGCAAAGATAGAATGCACCAGGTGAGGATATTTAGTAGAGAACAAAGGCAGGATTTGGATTAAATGAATATGTCCTGGTGGGTTGGATCTATGATGGGACATTCTTAGGTCAGGTAGCCACAATCCAAATGGGATGGGAGACGCTCATCCAGTCCGCCCACTGCAGTGTTGCCCATATGATGACAGAGACAAAGTTGAGCAAGCTTGTTGAACCTATAGCAGGAAGCAACTTCCATCCAATAACACATCAAAAATTATCAAATGTGTGTCGTCATATTTCAACAAGTCCAAAAAAAGTCTTCTTCTATGAAGGAGCTGAAAATATGAAATATACAGGCTAGCAGTATATTGTAGAACAGTGTTTTATTTTTCAGTTCTAGCTTGCAGAGGAGTCGCAGACTTGCAGAAGATAGGATGACATGCTTTATGGCAATAAAAACTCCTTATCACTGAGAAAGGTCGGGCTCCAAATTCCATCCTTTAAAACAGAGTCCTGGAGATCTTTGCTGGCAGAAGATGTTACTTGGTGAAGCTAATGGCCTGGCCATGGGACGATAGACAAATTATCCACATTTTCCCCCTCATACCACTGGCAGTGTTTGTCTCATTCTAACTGTAGCCAGATATTGGAACAGTAATTCTAAGAAACCCTCTTTAGACTCATGCCTTTGAAAGAAGAAGCAACGTTTGAACACACAACAGTCCCATACTGGGCTTTGGTAACAGCAGCCTCTCTAAGTGGTCATGAAATGGACTGGAAATCTATATAGGCAGTGAGTGACTCCTTATGCTAGAAGAGAAGATGGGAAGATGCCACCATACAATGGCCTTTTGGGAGAATGGGAAGCTGACTTTCCAAGTTTCTATCTGGTTGGAAAAGCTGGAAACTACCTGTCTTGCTCAGATAACCTGTCCAGGTATACACACACACACAACACACACACACACACACACACACACAACACACATTAACCAGAGAGGCAGGAACAACAGAACATTTTTAAAATGTCACGGTCTTCTCCACCGTCTTACCATGATGAACAGTGTCAGAAGGAAGATGCTCATTGACATGATGGAGAAGCTGTCCAGGAACCAGGTACACCAAATCACAGCATTAGAGACACCCTGGTTTTCAAGTCTCTTCAGCCTCAGTTCCTTTTCCAAGACATGCCTTAACAGTCATGGAGACGGAGTAGATCCATGCAGCACCATGAAGATGGGAAAACAGCGGTTCAGGATGATCATAAAACTAAAGGGAGAGAAGGGAAGGAGAACAGAGCATTCTGGACTGGTAGAGATGAAGTAAATATTTACTGAGTGAAGAGTTGAGAATGAAATCTGAAGAAAGGAAAGAAAGGAAAGGAAAGGAAAGGAAAGAAAGAAAGGAAAGGAAAGAAAGGAAAGGAAAGGAAAGGAAAGAAAAGAGAGGAGAAAAATAAATCTGGACCTTCACTAGTTGACTTTATAAAAATACCTTTCACATTAGCACTTTTTCTTTAGCACAAGATGGTGTCTTTGCAGACAGCCCAGATGAATGCTCTATACAGAAAGTGTAGGAAGAAAACCATACCGTCTCTGTTCTATAGCATAGACCTTCCCCGTAAAGGCTCATGGAAAGACTGTAGACCAATTGCCATAGGTTGTGATTGGACAAATCAGAGACTCAACAGTCACTGATTCCATCAGCCATGAATACATGGAGTAGATCCATCCTGGTATAGTTCTCAGCAAGCAAGATGGATTTACAGGAAGATCAAGTTAGGGTTAGCTTTCAGGTTTTCCCTGGGGATGATGCACTAGTAGAGCCCTTGGGATTATTTCTATTGAAACTGTTGGGTGTTGTCACAGGAAGGGCACCAATGCCAGCGTGGAGGATAGTTTTCACTCAAAATGGCCCTAGGGAGAGAGCCCAACAACCAAAAAGCATGCACTTCTAGAGCTGGCCGCCAGAGGACTCTCCCATATTGAATGACCCCAATTCCTACTGCCTTCCACAACCTACTCATTTCGCCTGCAGCTCTCCCCTTCTAACCGGAAATGGACCTTGGGCTTTTGCCTTGCTTTACTTCTCATCTCTGCTCATTATCCAGAGGAAAACCAAGACTCAACAGTCACTGTTATCTCTGCCGCCTTCCACAGAGCTGAGAAGGATGGGCCACAGTGTTGAGAGCTGCTTTCCTGTACGCACGCTAGGCTTTAGTTTACAACCTCTCCACCTGGCAACTGGCCTCTTTCTTTATGTTTTGCTGTCTCTGCTTCTGAACCCACAGCCA
Source organism: Peromyscus leucopus (assembly GCF_004664715.2). Classification (NCBI taxonomy): domain Eukaryota; kingdom Metazoa; phylum Chordata; class Mammalia; order Rodentia; family Cricetidae; genus Peromyscus; species Peromyscus leucopus. The sequence continues at coordinate 421,097 of NW_023505424.1, read as the reverse complement.
CACACAAGGGCTATAGTGACTTCCCAGTGTTCCCGACACCCAGGAGCTAAATTCCTAAGCCAAACTATAGCTCGGGAGGGTTTCCGACCCAATCTACCAAGGTAATCAGCTTCTGAGCACCTCTTCTTCTCTGTCCCTTCCTCCATCACTCCGAAAATCTATTTCAACAAAACAGTAGGCTGTTTGCTTAGCATGCTACTAGCCAACAGATGGACAGGCTTTAGACGGGGGAGGTCAGAGGAGGAGGCCAGACTCATCCAACATTCTCTACCTTTTCACCAAACATACATCATAGGAATGTTAATTAGGCAAGGAGCTGCATTATTCCGAGGCTCCTGGAACCAGACTAACTTGCCATGCAGTCCAAATCTGCTGATCTGGCAATCAGTGGGCAAACGCTCTGACCTAACCTTTCACATACCAAACATACTACAGAGTGGAAATTTAAACAGCCGGCACCCTCCTTCAGCCTCAACTCCTACTGTTTAACCTTCAACGCCCTTGTGTACCTCAACACCCTACTATTTTTCTTTTTCCTCTGCTTCTGTCTGGAGTATGGGGCCAGCAGCTTCTTCAGTTAGAACCCTATTCCTCCGAGTCTGGCCCCAGTCCTGAGGTTCCTTCAGGAGACACTGAAGCTTGAGAGCACCCCTGTTTACTTCAGCTCAGGGAGATGATCGAGGCTGGGACTTCACGAGTCATCCACAAAGCAAGGATAAGGCATCTGCTGGAGGTAGATTCCAACGGGAACCTCTGCCTGGGTCTGACTCCTTGTGATTCCATGTTCAATCATGTCCTGTAGATAGGCAAAGCCTCCCCAGATGTACCGGAGGTCTTCCACAGGATCCGCCCTAGGACCAGAATCCAGTACCTAAAAAGACACAGGATGAAGGGAAAAAGGATGTATGTGGGGACGGGCAACCCACTCACTTTATGAGCCCAACTTACCTTAGAACTCAGTCTCTTGAAACATTCTCCTAAATCAGTGTTCTCAACCTTCCAAATGAGGTGACCCTTTAATACAGTTCCTCATGTTGTGGTGACTCCAACCACACAATTATTTTTGTTGCTACTTCTTAACTCTAATTTGTGACTGTTATAAATCATAATGTAAATATCTGATATGTGAGATATCTGATATGCAACCCCTGTGAAAAGGTTGTTTGACCTCCAAAGGGATGGTGACCACAGCTTGAGAACCATTGTCCTAAATGTTCCAGACTATCTAGTTCTACTTTGGATCACAGCATTAACTCAGGAATGACTGTGAGTCACAAGTGATTGCTCTATCTACTTGGATCTGCTCAAATCATACCTCCTCCATTTAATTGACCTTCCTTTGATTTATAGGCTGCGTTTACACTTAATCCTCCACTCTACCAAATATAATTCCCATGGATTTGGGAGAAAGCCTGCAAACCCAAACTGAAGCATCATCACCTGTCTTTGATCTTGTTGGTCTTCTCCACACATCAATGTCATCCGAATCTTGTACTTCACATGGGAGGTAGGAGCTGGTCCAGGGATACATGTCAGGAATACCACTCAGCCAGAACCTGTTTTCCTCCAGGAGAGACAGGGCTCGTTGGATGAGCTGAGTTTCATCATCATAGCTTTCAAACTTATCCAGGACCAGGCACTGCAGATAATCACAAAGGTGTAGAGAGTTGGAGACTTAATTCCAAACCGAGAGGCGGAGGAAACTCTGCTGCCAAGTGATAGGTCCCCACAAAAAGACCTGTGTACCTAATAGTTTGGTTGACTCCAGGGTCTGGCATTAATTTCTTCATGTGACTAGTTCATGGGTGCAAGGATCTAGAGTGGTGACAGGCCCTTATCCTGAAGAGTTAACGAAGACCATGTCCCCAGCGCCAAGCAGTCCAAATATGCAAGTCGTCAAAATGAACAAATACTCAGCTCTCACATCCAGCATGGGAGCGAGGGAGTGGGTCACGGTGGACATAGCCTGCTTTGAAGATCAGAAAGCCTGAGATAAAAGACTTTAAAGAGAGAAACATGCGGGCGTTGAACCTCCTGCTCTCTCCAAACATACACAGCAGCAGAGTCTAGGACGAACCAGGAAGAAGAAGCAGAGAAACAGACGGCCAAAATGGTTGCATCTGAGAAACCATTTTCATTACAACTTCACTCGAGAAAGTGGAATTACCTCCAATGTCCCTTTTCTCCTTCTGGGGCGGGGGAGGGGAGGAGGAAGAGAGAGGAGGAAGGAGGGAGGGAAAGAGAGAGAGCTATAAAGAAGAAAATTAAAGAATTTCTTTGAGATGAATTTAGGGTCCTCACTTGCAGAGACTTGCTGAAGTAATTATTGTACTGTATTTTGTTTTACACTGAGAGTTTTGTGTCCATGACTCTTAGAATGTAACTCACAAGAGGTCAGATGGCCTGTTATTGATTATTTGTTCGACGATATCTACTGAGTGTATGCAAGTGCAGAAGCTTGCCTGTTCCATGGGTACAAGGAGAAGATAACCATCTCTTCCTGAACAGACCACCTGATGAGGGAAAGATTGTAGTAAACATAAGTGCCGTGTAGAATGACAGGAAGGCTTCGCCTAAAAGACTCAGGGCATCCAGCGAGGCCGGGTCTACTGGAGGGACCCAGGAAGGCTACCTGGAGGAAGAGGCATGAGCAGAAGGAGGATAGACAGAAAGCAGGCAGAGGAAAGAACGGAGGTCAGCTTGACCACAAGGAGCAGCATTGGGTCTCTGGGACCTACAGAGATAGAGCAGTGGTCCCAACCTCTTCAGACTTATGGAGCATTGGATAGCTTTAAAAGATGCAGAGCTCTACTTCAAATCTTGAGAGGCAACAGGCAGGCACAACGGCATTTTGCTTAAAAAGAAAAAAAAAAAAAAAGCAAAACACTGCCCAGGTCTTCACAAAGCACAGAGAAGGCATGGTGAAAGGTGGGAGTGCTGGAACAGATCTTTGCTCTGCTGGATATTGGAATGTTAGACCAATGAGCAGGTTTCTCAGGACATGAGCTTCAGACTAAGACCAGGAGAACTCCAGACAAATCTAGAATACTGCAAGGCCACTGTGGGGCTTTAAGCAGAAAATGCGAGATGAGATAACAATAGGAGCATCAGGAGCATTAGACTAGACCGCTGAGCACATTCAGAGCTCAGTTAACTTTAGGAGAGACCCGGAACTCAGAGGAACTTTCCCGAGCATATGGAAGAAACTGCAGAGATGCTCCGAGTTAAGGGTAGACTGTGGTAGACCAGGGTTCCTTGCTCTCCAGCTCAGGCGCAGAGTCTCTCCCGGCACACTGGAGCCCAGAGGGACAGCACACACGGCACAAGCCACACTGTGAGGCTTACAAGAGGGATCCCTCCATGTGCTCACAGTTCTGTAGGTTGACCCCCAGTGAATACTGCTTGTCTCACCTGGTGGCTCAAGAAATTAGGCTCTAGAGCCCAGCGATTCTCATCAACCTGTGGGTCACGAACCCTTGGGATCACAATCAGAGATTACCATTCATAACGGTGGCAAAATTACAGCTATGAAGTAGCAATGAAATAATTTTATGGTTGGGGGTCACCACACATGAGAAACTGTATTACAGGGTCGAAGCATTAGGAAGTTGAGAACCACTGCCCTAGAGGACTAAAAACTTCCGGAAGTGGTAGGAAGAGTATCAAGTCCCTATTCACTTGGCTCAGGAGCAATTAAGAAACCAGAAACACAAGCAATTAAGAAACCAGAGAGCCAAGCTCCACTGTACTAACAAAGGCAAGTGGACTCGCTCGTTCACTGCAAACCCCTCACTTCTGAAGCCTAGCCCAGAGTGTTAGAACACAAGACAGACGAGGGGGCTGTATTTGAACTCCAAGGTGTAACAAACCACCATCACTGGTTTTCTGAACTCAATTGTCCCGTCTAGGCTCAGCCCTGGACAGGGTCCATGGGTAGTCTCGGTGCTCTGGATAAAAGGAGAGAAAACAGAGCAATCTACTTTCTAGCTGATAACCTGATAATGGGCAGCAGCAACACAGGGGTGTGAGAAATCACAGCGACACGGCTTAAAAGGCTTCTAAGATTAAAAGGAAATTGGATTGGTATTTCTTTAAGAAATACAAGTAAGAACAGAGACATCACAGAGCTAAACAGATTTTTCTTCAGTCAATCATTGTCTTGCAAACAGGACTTAATTGCTAAGACCGACACTGGCCAGTCCTGAGACAAGACAAAGGACTTCAGTATATCATACACAAGGAATTTTCATTTCTTCCGGCAGAAGCAACTTATACTATTTATAGTTTTGTGTGTGCATGCGTGGTGTCTAATGCATAGATTCTTAGGCAGCTGGCGAAGCAGCCTGCAGCCAGTTTGTCAGTAATTAAGCCACAGCACACCGCGGGAGACAGGTTGGCAGTTGCTGCTCGGGAAAGGAGGCTTCAGGACTGAGTTAAACACGTTTACTAGCTTGGCAGTGGAGACACATGCCTTTAATCCCAGTATTCGGTAGTCAAGAGGCAGGCAGATCTCTGTGAGTCTACTGGCTGAGTTCCACGATAGCAGCCAGGTTACACAGAGAAACCTGTCTCAAAAACAAAAACAAAAAACAAAAACAAAACAAAACAAACAAAAACAAACAAACAAAACCAAAACTAAAACAGCAAAAAACCCAAACCAAAAACACACAACATATGTTTAAATTGCTTTAGTGAGACCTCCAGGTTTGACAAAGATAAGCAATAAATAATCCATTTTGCCTGTTTGGCAAGTTTAGAACTGGCGTGTATTTAAATAAGATAAACTAGACACAGACCAGCGTCACATCTTCTCACTCATTGAAGGCACTAGTAAGTCAGACTTGCAGAAGAATAAAATAGTGTTTGCTAGAGACTGGGAGGTGTGAAGAAAAGGGTACAGAACGAAATTCTTATGGGGTGCCAAGACATAGAGTGGAGGACTTATTTACTTTGGGTTTTCTTTCAGCACAGTAGAGTAAATATTGGTTAAGACAAGCTGTGATGTTTCTCAAAGTGGCCAGGGGGGCAGGGGATTTGCAGAACAGCAAAGACCAGTGGTTGAAAAGGTAGAAATGTTCCTTCCCTTATTTCAGTTCTCATACATTGTAGACATGACTTGAATTACCAGGCTATGTTACTACACTAAGATTTAGAAATATTGTCTCAATAGAACAAACAAACAGCAATTAGAATCGCTTTAAAATTAAATTTCTAAAATAAAATCAAAATGACCCGGGGAGATAAAAGCTGTTTTAAGCAGTTTTCTGTTTTTTAAGCAGTGGATGTTGTACCGGAGAATGTTTTTACCAATTCACTCAGCATCACAAAACCCTGGCATGAAGTGTCTTGGTCTTACAGTCTGATGTCCTTGCTTCAGAACAAATGGGACCGGAGGTGTGGAGAACCTTGCCTTAGTTCCAACACAAGTAAGAAGCAAAATCTGCATGCATGTCTTCAATATGAGGCTTGGAAGTTCCAGTCTGGTGTGGGTGTTCCCATAGTTCCTTTGAGAGTAAGCCATGGGCCATCCACAAAGTCCTGACATTACTGGAGGTCTCTTGTCTGAGAGCCACACTGCCTAATGACTGCCTGGCTCTCTATCTGCCTCCCCAACATGTGGCCAGCGATCACATGTGACTATTGAATACTAAAGATATCATGGATGCATCATAAGCACTGAGTTTTTAAATTTCATAGAGCTGCTGGTAGCTCTGTGGGTCAATAGAGCTCTAGTGGTAATGAGTCCCTTGAGGTCGGGCCACGTTGTGTTCAATGTGGTCTCTGTATAGCATTTTCTCATGCTAGGGAGTCAAGAAGTACTTTCTGAACTGAATTGGTTTAAATTTACAAGCCCTGATGGACAGAGGCAGCTGTACCTCTATGATTTGAACAAGATTCTGTGCATCCCAGACGCATGAACAACTAGCAGCAATTTGTAAAATGACTTTGTTGTGATGCCTTTGGGTATAACTCTTGGGAAAAAGGAGCTGATATAAATAAATACATGGTTAATAACGTGACTTCCAGGGTTTCTAGCTCGTTCTCTTTGAACTACGTCTTTATGTCTGGAATAAACAGCTGATGTTTTATGATATTGTTGAATCCTGTGATGATGTGGGCTCCATCCTGGCTGTTTGCTCAGGCAGCTGATTCATAGTCATATTTCCTGATGTGTTTTCCTAGATGGGGACGTTGATACTCTGGAAAACAAAAATTTAGCAGGTTCTCAAATGCTCGCTGCTATTCTAAAACACCTGGCCCATTTCCTCTTCACCATTACCTTGGGAGGAGGCACGGTGGAGAGCTGGGGTCGGACAGTCTCTATGCCATCCCCTCTTGCTGTTTCCTAACTGTGGCTTCTGATGCTGTCGCTGAAATTTGAGCTCTGTCCAACCTCAGATGTTTGTTCTAACGGTTTACAAACACGTGAGATCGTGTTGTAAAGGCCTCAGTGGGTGCTCACAGAATAAAAAGCCAAGGGTGCGGCTCAGTGATAGAATGCTCAACTAGATGCCCAAAGCCCTGGGCTTTTTTCCAATACTGCAAAAGCAGTGGTGGCACATTCCTTTGGTCCCAGCACTAAGAAGGCAGAAGCAGGCAAATCTCAGTGAGTTCAAGGCCAGCTGGTCTACAGAGTGAGTTCCAGAACAGCCAGGGCTATTACACAGAGAAACCCTGTCTTGAAAAAACCAACCAAACAAACAAAAAAATCAACTACAAATACTGATGGTTTTTTTCATGCCCCAAACTGGTCCAGGGGCTTTGGTCATATGAACACATTTCACCGTCACATTACATGCGGTCTGTTACTATGATCCTTCAGAGCTCACTTACAAGGTGCATTGAATACAGACTTTCCTCGGGCACAATCTGTTTTCAGCCCTACACCACGCTGGCATTGTCTCATGAATAATGAAGCTTTATAAATACCAGTTTACTGTTGTTTTTTGTGAAATATCTGGAACGTCAATAATCAAATGCCTTTCAAGTTCCTGCAGGTTAGCCTTCGTTAGTGACAGTTATTCATTGGGGGAGGAGAGTATGTTATTTTATTTTCTTCAAACAATCTCTTTGAGGACACAAACTGTCCTGAGCTGACCATAGTCCTCCATCTGGTCGGACAATGCTCTGGACAGACCCAAAGCCACCTGGGCATGGGAGGTGGAGAGGCGCGCGGGGTGTGTGTGGGGGGTGGGGTGTTAATTAGTGTCTATTAGCTGTTAGGTGAAGTATCTATTAGGATGGTAAGTGAAGAGGAAGGTCTTATAAAACAAACATTGAATATCAAATCACTCTCCCAAACTTTCTTGATGAAGGTTAAGAGGTTAACTGCTTTGAATGTGAGTCAGCAGCCCCAAGTGATCCTCTGAGGTATGATTCACATGCAGCTTTGTATTCTCATGGGGAGGCAGGCCATTTGCCTCACAGCAAGTGACCTCATTCCTCCCGATACTTACACTAATCCCTGGAGTTAAAGTCTTGGCTGATGGGCATGTATACTGGAACATGTATGTGTGTAAGAGGCAGAGCTAATGATGAATCCTCAGCAGAGGTCTGGGTTGGATGTATTTCGTCTATTGTGACAGGCTTGACTGTCACAACATGCTGGCTTCTAATGAGGCCAGGGGAGTCTATTTTTAATGCTGTCTTGTTCCACGAAACTGTGCATTGTGGAGGTGAGGGAAGTATGTAAGGCAACAATATTGGCTAGTGTAAAGTGCTCAAATAAACCAGCACGCCTATTTGGAAAAGTGAATAAGTCAGTATCCTATGCCTCAGAGGTAGCTTGTGCAAATGTCACAGCAGGAATTCAGAATCTCAGGGAGAACCAAAACAATGCCCTCTGAGAGGCAAGAAGCAGCAATCAAGCACACAAAGGTGTCTCAGTCTGTCATGTGGTGTGTATGAGTGCTGTGTGTGGTCACTGTTTCTTGTCCATCTCCCACGCCTACCCAGCTTCCTGAATAGCAAGCTGCTTCATGAGTCCATACAGACTGTGGTTCTTCCTAGCTGCCTTACTGGCTCTGGAAACAGCCACCCTGGTGGAAGGGAGAGGCTGGAGCACTCTCTGGGGCACTGGCAGCTGTGCCCAAATCCTGGACAGAAGACACCCCGTTTGTTGACCTAGCTAAACAAAACACCACCTTGGAGAGAAGCTTCGGGCAGCAGGCTCCCTTCTTCAGCTGTGACCTCGTGGTCTCCAGTTTGAAACATTACGTCATAGGTTCACAGAATTATCTATTACGTGGCAAGCTGTGTTTAGATGAGGCAATAAGGAAACATATCCTTCTTTTCATTTGAAACTTGGTCATCAAAGGGATTGGCAAACTGTGTTGACAGTTGGGCATAAATAGCCATATTTTGACATGAAACCCTAAAGGCATCTAGGTCAGGTCTCGAGATAAGGGAGGCACTGAGGATTTCTAACCTGCCTCGCATCTTTTCAAACCAGCTGATAAACACGAGTGGAGGCCTCCTGTGGTCTGATGGTATTCATGCAGACACCTGGGGCTCTTTTGAAGAACAGCAGTGGAATGTGGGCAAACATCCAGAACTCATTTCTGGCAGATGTAAACTGCAACCTTCAAGATTTATTTCCAGCTACATGGATAAAAGCCACAGCATAAAATACTTTGGCTATTTGGGTTGTTTGGGATGGTGAATTAGAGGCAAGGTGTTGTAATAATTGGATTGTGTATACCGGGCACTGTGAACAGACTTCTGAAATATTCACTCACATAGAGCGAGGAAATGCACTGTGACGGGGCGATGAGGAGGCAGGAAATACGTGTCAATAAAGAATAAAAGTGTTTCTAAGATAAATAAATGCATCACTGAAACAGTTAAAGGGCCCAGTCAGAGCAAGGGGGCATCAGGGGGCAAAGCCACCAGGTCAGTGTTTTCTACCCAGCTGGTTCAATGAAGTTATCGTCACTTGACTAACAACTTCCGCACTTCAGCTCTCCCAGTTTTCCTGTCGCATTGTTTCCAACGACACCTGGAGGTGAGGGCTACCGTATTGGATAATAATGGGGCTGTTGCATCAGCCAGTAGGATCACCCTGTGTCACAAAGCACTCTGTCCTGCCACACCAGAGAAGCTTGGGTTAGCCTCATCTTTCAGACAGAGGTATGTTGTCCCAAGTGGCAGAGCCGTACATAGGTGCTGAAGAGTGCGTCTAGTCACCCACAGAAGGAAGCTTTTACAACCCATACTGGCTAACTCCAGACCCACGCTTCTCTGTTTCCATCCGTTCTCTGCCCAGACCTTTATACCACTACAGATCTACCACGAAAAGCTGAGAAGTCAAAAAGAAAAACAGCTGGAGTTTTAGCCCTGAAGTGGTCAGGTCAACAAAGGGGAAAGCATGCGGACAAGTCGTGACTGGGCTCCTGTCGGGGGAACACAGAACAGAGGAGAAGGCTGGGAACACTACTGAGACTGAAGTGCAGCGTGGGTGCGACCAGCCAGTGGAGCAGTGAGGGAAGGTGGACACTGTCCACGTTGGGGTCTGGGGCAGCCTCATAGGATGAGAAAGAGCTGTGGGGGGCCATTGACCTTCGTGGTGATGAGGAATTTCTGAGGAGGAGCTGTGAGCCATCTGTCACGGTGGGCTTGGGTTTTCCAGCTACTTCATTGGAGCGGGTGGAGGAACTGAAGAGAAGCAGTAAGAGCCTGGAAGCCTAGTGATGGGCTAGGAGAGACAGGACAAGGCCTCTAAACGCAGCTGAACGTGAGGAAAGGGAGGAAAGAGAGACTGTGGAAGAACTGATGGGGCCTGGATGACTTGTCAATTTGATTTTGTATTTGTAGAGAGTGAGCTCCTGGGGAGTCAAGGGTTAACCGTCATTATTTGATGTTTCAAGCTCAGTTCATGTAAATACCACACAAAAGAATGAACTCACCTTTTTGTGTTCTCATTTTAATCTGGTTATTTTTAAGCAAGAAAAAAAAAAAGACCAACTCATTATCCCGAGTACTATAAAATAATTGCTACTGTTATTGGACCCAATATGTAATTGAAGCAAATAATACTTGTAGAGCCTTTGGGGTCGCACTTGTACGTTACAGGGAAACGAACTTCATTTCTAGAGTCAGTACAGGCTGGGTTAGAACTCTGACGTCCAGCCAGTGGCGGTAGGGCACACTTTTCATCCAGCACTCAGCAGGCAGAGGCAGGCAGATCTCTGGAGTTCAAGGTCAGCCTGGGCTACAGAGTGAGTTCCAGGAAAGGCACCAAAACTACACAGAGAAACCCTGTCTTGAAGAACCAAACAAAAACAAAAACAAACACAAACAAACAAAAAAACCAACAACAAGAATTCTGAAGTTCCACCTATCTTCTGTGATGTACTGGGAAGCCGAGCCTCTTAGAGACTTTGCTTTAAATTCCACACGAAGACAGCAGTTATGGCTACCAGGCGGGGAGCAGTGTGTCAAGAGATGACAAGTAAAAGTGCCCGACACAACCCTCACCAGGGCCATGTAAGTCTCTTTCCTCCATGTCCCAGCTACCTTCACTGTTTCCTTTTCTCTGATTGAGTTCTAGATTTTTGAGAGCTCAAAAAGGCGTAAAATACAGTGATTGTCTGTGAGGTGCTTAGGATCTAGTTCATGGCCCTTGAAATAATAATTGATCTTGTACAGACTTGAACTCGCAACGATACCTTCCTAGTACCTGAGGTCATTGAATTAACAGAAGAAAGCAACTCGGGTAACCAGCCAATGTCTACACATCTAACTCTACAACACCTTACACGAGCCAAGCTCATCTGCGCTATCCCATTTCCTCCTAAGCTAGCCTGAAACACACGTTTCCAGAGAACGTCATGCTTGGATGGTGGTGGCATGGAGCCAGAAGTATTAAACATACCAAGGAAAATTAGTTTTAAAAAAAAAATGGCCACTGATAATTCAAGAAAATAACCACCATCCAGTTCATAAAGAGTTATGTACACACACTAGCTGAGCTGATAGCCAAGGAATGGCAGCTATGGATGTGTGTTTTCTCAAGACTTAGCAGAAGGTAGTTGTTACTAGTTAAAGTACAATTTTATGCTTTGATGAGAGGTATTTTTCATATTTAAAGTTTGGCTAAATTCAGCTTCCTGATATGAAATTAAGACCTGAAATTCAATGTACTAAGCAACTCAAATCCAGTGTGAAGTGTAAATAAATAGTATTTGATTTATTCCAGGCCAAACTTTTTGCTGCACAAAGAAGTTGAGAGGAGAGGTATATACGTTTATTTCAACTAAAGGTAATCAGAGGGTAATAATTTGTTGATTTTTATAATTGCATTTTTCTATAGAAAACATGTAAATAGGGACAAATATAGGTTATGAATAAAATGTGCGTGCATAAGAATTTAAGGTATTTTACCTAAATGTGGGCCAGCAAGATGGGTCAGAGGATGAAGTCACTTGCTACCAAGGCTGAAAACCTGCATTCACTGAGGAGCCCACATGGCAGGAGAGAAATCACCCTACAAGTTGTCCTCTGACTTCACATGTCATGGCAACCCTCTCACTGCCCTCTGCCACACACACAAAGTAGGTAAATAAATAAACAAACATACTTCCCCCCCCCCCACATAAATGTTTACCTATGAAGCCTCACTGAACTTCAGTTTCCCTAGATTTGGAGAAGAGATGATGGGACAGGGTCTGGAAATAGCCTTTCCACACATGAGAGATGTGGAGATTTTCAAATGTCACTAGCATCCTGTCCGAGACCACTGTCTACCTTCTGACCAAGAGGTCTGTCTCACTTTGATCTTGATTTCTCAGGAACAGCCGAAAGGCAGAAATTAGTTGTGGGGTGAGGGATGCTACAAAGAAAGCTTTATCTGAGGGGTGGTCTGAGAACAAGAAAGTTTCTCAGCCTCTGAGTCACTGTCCACTGAAGTCTGTCCGGCATCCCAGACCTATCCTCCTAGCCTATGGGAATAGACAGACCCAACTCTGACTCTCAGCCAGTTCACTAAGGCTAACCCAGGGATCAGCACGACAGGTCCTGACTAACGTCCAGGCATTTCTGAGTGTGGAGCAAGGTATATTCTTGATTTGGCTCATGGGTCAGAGCAGCAGCTGCACACTGTGCGTGTCCTTGGAGTGACTCAGAGTGTCTAATATCATCCCCACAGCTGTGAAGAGACACTGGTCCTACCCACCTTCTAGACGAAGAGTCAGTCCCCAGCCTAGCGTTTACACACAGTCTGATGAATGTGCTAAGTGCTCTGGACCTCATTCTGTCTTGTATTGTTACTTAGAATTGGACAGAATTGTACAGAAATCAAGCCATAGAGTGTTAAATTCTCTCAGAACGACTAATAAGAAGCAGAAATTTTAGCCCTTGTGGGACAGGTGGGCCAGACCCATAAGCAGCTGTTTAACCTGGACCCACAGGCAGATTCACGAGAATGGATACCCTTCAGGTTGCTCCATGGGACGGTCAGCTCAGGGCTCACCCTCAGCAGGGAGGAAGATTTAACCCTTCTAGTCACCCAGAAGAAAATCCATGGGGTCACTCTCATTTTCCATAGTGAGGAAAGGCTTAAAGATTTTTCCCCTTCTCAGGGCTTCTGTTATTTTCCAGTATCACTATTAAGTGCTCATTGTTATGGGCAACAGAATTCATTTGCCTAATTTTCCTTAAGTGATTCTTGTTGGGTTTCTGTTTTTTAGAATAGGAATGGGGGCTGGAGAAATGGCTCAGAGGGTTAAGAGCACTGATTGCTCTTCCAGAGGTCCTGAGTTCAAATCCAGCAACCACATGGTGGCTCACAACCATCTGCGATGAGATCTGGTGCCCTCTTCTGACCTGCAGGCATACATGCATAAATAAATAATCTAAAAAAAAAAAAAAAATAGAATAGGAATGGATGTGGACACTCGACTGGCCATGAAGAACTTGTCTAATCTCATTAGCACAGGTCCCATTATTGAAAAGGAGGTACCAAGCTGCCTTCTTAAACAGGGTGTAGGTAGTAACAGCTAGTTCCCTGTCCTAGAGAAACCTTAAGTGCGGTACTCAGGTGTTGTGGAATGGGGTGGGGGGATTTTTCAAGGCTCTGCAGACGGCCCAAACACAAGAGCAGTTGCAGACAACCCAGGCTGGATGGCAGTGGCTCTCTCCTTCATGCCTGTCTTCTCCTACTGGACCTCCTCCTTCCTGTCCCTGATTCCCTCACTCCCAAGGACAAGACGATAAGAAACTGAGTCATCATTTCTGCTATTATGAAAGCTTGTAGGCTTCCCTGGGGAGGCCACTGACTCTTGGCCACAGTGGGCTGCACTTCAAAGTCCTGGGAGTCCCGGGGGCTGAGAAGCCAGATATATGGTCAGCAACTCACGAGCTTGAGAGGGGCACCAGCTGGGGTCAGGTCCGACTGAGACCAGGTTTATTTGTGTTTTGATTAACATTTAATATTGATTAATAATGCTTTTTTAAAAATATTTATTTATTTATTTATTATATATACAGTGTTCCATGCCAGAGAGGGCACCAGATTCATTACGGATGGTTGTGAGCCACCATGTGGTTGCTGGGAATTGAATCAGGACCTCTGAAGAACAGCCACTGCTCTTAACCTCTAAGCATCTCTCCAGTCCCTAATAATGCCTCTTATATGACAGTGTATTGCAATGAATTAGCTCATTTAATTCTCAGAACAAGCCAAGTATTAGTAAATACTCCTAAAAATCTACATTTCACAGATGCAGACAGAGGAACATAGAATCGAGTCTAGGAAAGTCTCACCCTGAAGGCTTAATTCTTAAGTATTTAAGAGACTAATGCCCATTAAGCATCTATTGCTACTATATTAAACACAAGATGCTTAGGAAAAATAATTCCTTTGGGGCTGGGATGCTGCTCAGTTGATAGAGTGCAAAAAGGAGGAAGGAAAGAAGGGAGGGAGGGGGAAGGAGGAAGGAAGGAAAGGAGGAGGAGGAAGGGAGGGAGGGGGAGGGGAGGAAGGAGGAGGAAGGGAGGGAGGGAGGGAGGAAGGGGGAGGGAAGAAGGAAGGAACTTTTCATATCATGATACAAATGTCAAGTCAAACGAAGACGAGAATTATTTTTCATACACATCACAAAAACACTGTGAGAACACTATAAGGAAAAAAAAATACTCCCTTGCCACCCGCACCCCTGCACGGTCCTGTCTGTTCTAAGATTCGGACAACAGTGGTGGACGTAGCCAGAGACGTGAGCTCAACTGCAGAGGAGGGGCCATCAACTGGAGCTGTACATGGAGCAGCAACCTCTTTCCCGGGTCTAACAGATCTGCAAACGTGTGTGAGACACCAGGGCTCTTCTGTGGAAGTTCTGAGTCAGCTGCTCTGGGTTGGTGCTCAGAATGTGTTTGCTAAAAAGCCCCCAACCAAGGTCACGGTCGTCTCCTGGTAAGATGGGAATTGCTTTTTTTTTGACTCTGGTGCTGCCGCCACCATGCTTTGTACTTCCTAAGGAACTATGTGGGAGCGTGAACAGTGATGTCACCGTCCAGGATTCAGGAGAAGGAAGTCACATACTCTAAGGAAAATCCTGATGGCTCCAGGGCAGCAGGGAATCCTCAAGAACACATAAGGCCAGGCCTTTTTCTCACTAGTGAGTGACTCTTATGACCGCCATCATGGAGAGAGAGCTCTCTCCTATAGGTATTTATTTCTAGGAGCAGCACCTTCAACCTTTTTTTGTTTTTGTTTTTGTTTGTTTGTTTGTTTGTTTTTCCCCTGAGATAGGGTTTCTCTGTGTAACAGCCCTGGCTATCCAGGAACTGGTTTTGTAGGCCAGGGTGGCCTCAAACTCACAGATCTGCCTGCTCTGCCTCCTGAGTGCTGGATTAAAGGCGTGCACCTCTACTACCCAGCTACCTTAAACTTTCCAATGGCCTAGATTTTTGAAGGTTGAGGCCCAGCCCACTGGGTGTGATCAGCCTTCAGAGATGAAAATCCCTGGGGCTGAAGTTTGAGAACCCGAAGATAACTAAGATGTGCCCACTGGTGCCAAGTACTTCCATCCAGCTGTTTTAAACTGGAGATGGACACAAAGACAGCTCACTGTAACTAGAACTTGGACAAGAGCCTGAGAGGGTATGAAGAGAGGGCTGTGGATCATGGAGAGTGAATGTCTAAGCTTATGTGAAAGTAGAGGGAATACTTGAAGGCCAAGTGTTGAGGAACAGATGAGTAGGTCTGGGAGTTGCATCTCCATGGTAACACTTGGCCTGGCATGCATGAGGCCCTGGGCTCTACCCCCCAGCACCGCAAAAGAAACAAACCAAGAATTACCAGGTAGACAGGGGCAAAAGGAAAAGCCACTTCAGGCTTGAGCAGATACACATTGCATTTTCTTTCAGGAAAAATCCCTCCCTCCCTCACTTCATCGGAATCTTTGCTTAGAGTCAAGTCCCCTATGATGGCATGCATTCCAGGCCTCCCAGTCAGAACTACTGCCTTCCTGAGGCACTAAGGCCCCAAAGCTGGTGGAGCAGGGGTCCCTTTGGGGTATTGCTTATGCTGTGAGAAAGGCGTTCCCCCTTCTGTGGAATTTGTGGTGTAAGGATGACCACTGAAGGCTGTCAGCAGCTGAGCACTACCAATGGATGCTTTTTTGTTGAGTCACTGAGACTTTAACCATGCGAGTGATGCAAGCAGATGTGTGTTTGGAATGTGATGCTGGAGTCTGGGCGGAGGAATGCCCGGATTAACAGGGACTGAACCCTGGAATCCAGGGAGAAAGCTGCTCGGACAGGCTAGTACAAGGCCTCTAGCCCTCACAGATCTCCAAGAGCAAGAAGAGGCAGCGCTGAGAGATGTTTAGGAGATGGAAAAGACAGAGCACTTGGACTGGGTGTGGCAGGGGAAGAAAGAGGTCATCAGGGCTGGCTCTGAATTCAGGCACACCCACATTTGGACTCCGCTTGGTACTCCTAATGGCTGTGGGATCCTATTCAACTTCTTTAAGCCTTGGCTTCTGCGTCTACATCCAGGCAGGGATAACATTGCACACTTAATGGAACTGTAGGAGGAGGAGATGAAGCAAGGAGAGACAAAAACATGCAGTACAGAAATGAGCACCAGGTACCAGCAT